>NW_011350523.1:0-2095 GCF_000735185.1 Notothenia coriiceps
ACAGTGTACTTAATGTAAAGGTATTCGTGTATTAAAAAAGTACACAGTGTATTTAATGTAAAGGTATTCGTGTGTTAAAAAAGTACACAATGTACTTAATGTAAAAGTATTTGATTGTGTATTAAAAAAGTACACAGTGTATTTAATGTAAAGGTATTTGATTGTGTATTAAAAAAGTACACAGTGTATTTAAAGTAAAGGTATTTGATTGTGTATTGATTGTGTATTAAAAAAGTACACAGTGTACTCAATGTAAAGGTATTCGTGTATTAAAAAAGTACGCAGTGTACTTAAAGTAAAGGTATTTGATTGTGTATTGAAAAAGTACACAGTGTACTCAATGTAAAGGTATTCGTGTATTAAAAAAGTACGCAGTGTATTTAAAGTAAAGGTATTGGTCGTGTATTAAAATGCAGCTAAAGCTCTTCAAGTAGAAGTATAGATTGCGCAGTAAATTGTGATAAGAGTACTTACAGTTAAAATATTGATTGTACATTAAAAAGGTAGTAAAAAGTATTATTTGTGCAGTAAAATGTAGTGTAAGTACATCAAGTAAAATGATTGATCGTGCATTTAAAAGTAAAGGTGTATATTGTGCAGTATATCTAGTTAAAGAAGACACTCTGCTCATTTTCAGGTTCATATCAGTATTCAGTGCCTCTATGGGCTCTGACACACCAAGCTGACCCCAGGGGACACGCCCCGACGGACCCGACTGTTGGGTCTCCTCACGTCTCCTGCTTCTTGGCCATGTGTCACTGGAACACACCCCAAAGACTTCAGCTGACGGCCAAGTAGCACGTACGCACTGCGCATGCGTGAGTGGCAATAACTCTCCTTACCAGCAGGGGGCGGTAGTGTGTATTCGTCATTCAAAAGAGGCAACCAGAAGACAGACTGCGAGATATAAACAAACAACAAATAGCGTACGTTCCATTTTCACTCTCGTCCGTCACAGACTGTTTCACATAACGACTAAAAATCCAAAACATGTTTACTGGAAAATGAAAATAATAGCCGTCTGTGTGTGCCTTCTTCACTTCCGTTTCGCTTCTCACGCTAAGCTGAACAGCCAATCAGAGTGATTTATTTAGCCGACGGACTTTTTCCGAAAAGACAGGACGGTGCGGGACACACCCGTCTGAGCAGGGCCCGGTGGTCAGGGCCTTAAGTCTCCATGTTTAAATGTTGTCTGCTGGACAAGGAAAGAACATTTATCATTTTAATATATGTTGTACCTTTAAGAGCTTCTTTGACGCCCTCAAAATCCGACGCCAACATGTCCGGTCTGGTGTTCGGAAGATTCACCATTTCTCTAACCTCCTGCAGACAAAGAGAGAAACACAGAGCATCATAAAGCTCTGGGAAAACATGGTCTCAGATATATCCAGAGCCTGTCTCTGATTGGCTGAAACACCAAACAGACCATTGCAGCATTACCCATAATCCTCTCTGTTTCAGCCCTGTTTCCAAAGTGCTGATTCTCTGTCTGTTACTTTAGATGAAAATAAGGAGCCCCTCCCTGAGACATGAAGAAGAGGGGACACATGTTGATGTAGAAGAGACATGAAGAAGAGGGGACACATGTTGATGTAGAAGAGACATGAAGAAGAGGGGACACATGTTGATGTAGAAGAGACATGAAGAAGAGGGGACACATGTTGATGTAGAAGAGACATGAAGAAGAGGGGACACATGTTGATGTAGAAGAGACATGGAGAAGAGGGCACACATGTTGATGTAGAAGAGACATGGAGAAGAGGGGACACATGTTGATGTAGAAGAGACATGGAGAAGAGGGGACACATGTTGATGTAGAAGAGACATGAAGAAGAGGGGACACATGTTGATGTAGAAGAGACATAGTGTAGTAGTAGCTGACCTTTGAAAGTCACCAGTAACAGTTTCTTATTCCCTCTCTTCTGAAACACACCTTGACAGTTCCTGCGATCTGTGTCGGTCCTCTCCTCCCGACGATCAGAACCCTTCGGACCCGACTCTCCGTCCAGAACCTCAAGGGCCGGCTGAGTGATGTCCGTCTTCTGCAGAAACACAGAAAGAAATATCCCTCATTTTCAGTGATGCAAACACAGGT
>NW_011350524.1:0-2242 GCF_000735185.1 Notothenia coriiceps
ACGGACAACTTCTCACTTCAAAAAAGAAGAAGAAATCTAGATCGCAAAATAATTAAACAAGCGAGTGCCTGTTTTTCCTGGCCAAGGACAGGTTCATTGAACACAACACGAGCGTAACGTGTCTTCACCATAGGTCTTCACGTGGTTATGTCTCGTCTGAAAGGAGTAATGGAGAGCATCGGAACGCCGCTCCAACTCTTCAAATATTGCAGTACCCATAAGGAGCTGTACACATGCCGCAGTGTTTGCGAAGCTGTGTCTTTAGTTGTAAGCACAGTGGCGATCTGTTGTTATTAGCATCTGGTTAGCTAGCTATGCTAACGAATTTAAAGAGCTTTTCTACAACCAGGTGGAAGAGAGCTCTCTCCTGAGAGGCTCAAATAACCTCAGCTCAGTGAGGTTAAGGCACACCTTGATATGATCATTATAGTTATTAATGAGACATTAGAGACTCAATTATTAATAGGTATAAAATACTATA
This sequence comes from Notothenia coriiceps, assembly GCF_000735185.1. Taxonomy (NCBI): domain Eukaryota; kingdom Metazoa; phylum Chordata; class Actinopteri; order Perciformes; family Nototheniidae; genus Notothenia; species Notothenia coriiceps. The sequence goes on from NW_011350524.1 coordinate 482, forward strand.
TGACAGTAACAAAAAAAAGTTGTTAAAAATAACAAGAATATAGTTTGAACGGGGAGTGATTTGTAAAATATCCAAAAAGAAAAATCTGTCATTGTCAGATGGTATATTACGCTGTTTTTTTTCTGCTTCGAATAGTTCTCTCTTTTTTCACCATACCTGTGTTTGCATCACTGATTTTGACATTATAGCAAAGACCGTAGACACTTTTATAAGACTTTAAGAATACTTATTTTACATGTTTACCTGGCTGGAGTTGTCTTTTTGTGCTTTTGATTACGAGAAATAATTGGGTGTCTTCCCACGCTTCAGGTGACACATGGTATCATTAATTAACTTCTGAACCCAGACTCAAGATATACTGACATTATGACATTAAAACAAAGATGGGGAATACTTTCGTAAGACCTCAAGATTACATTAAAACGTTCTTTTTGTGCTTCTGAATACGAGAAACCTTTTTAAATTGGGTATCTTCCCACGCTTCAGGTGAGCAGTAAAGACGAAGACTTCCTGGATCTGTCTGTAGACGTGGAGCAGAACACCTCCATCACACACTGTCTCAGGTACACACTGCTCCTGTTAACCCTTTCATTTTATCCTCACCTGATATGGAAAGTATAATAACTTTGACTTTTTACACCCTGGTGGTAAATGTGTGTTTTTTGTTAACAGAGGCTTCAGCAACACAGAGACGTTATGCAGTGAATACAAATACTACTGTGAGCAGTGTCGCAGCAAACAGGAAGCCCAGAAGAGGTGGGTTTCTTTATTATTACAACATTTTTATATTGATATACTGTAACAATGTCCCGTCTAAATTCATAATTGGTTCAAGTTGCTCAAATTGATCTGGGAGTCTACAAAAATACCTAAAAACATCCTATTAAAAAAACATTAATCTACTCGCTTGTTTGATTACATAATGTTAACTTTTCATTATCAACTAATACAGTAATAGCAGTATTATAAATGTAGTCCTGTCCTTTTAGAAATGCAATCATGTCTTTTTGTTTTGTGGGTGTTTGGTTTGCGACGCTGATCAAAAGGGGGGGGGGCACACACCAACTTTTTGACTGGGTTGTTCTTGCGTTAACCAAACAAGTGTTAACAGATTTTGCACTGATTTAAAATATCTTCTCTTTGATATGAGGAGCTTTAAACTCAATTAGCACGCTGTCTAGGGCTGCTCAATTAATCGTATTTTAATCGCGATTACGATTATGGCTTGCAACGATTACGAAAACAACATAATCGAAATAAAACGATAATTTTTTTATTATAACTTTTTTTTTTTTTTTTATAAAAACTTTTTTTCTGGGTTTTTCAGTTGAATTATACTTAAAGTTCAGGGTAATCAACCGTTAAAAACATACTGTTCACATTTTTTCTCTCCAATAAATGGATGTTTTCAAAGTCAATGAATAATCGCATTTAATAATCGCAATTACAATTATTGACCCAAATAATCCAGATTAAGATTTTTGCCATAATCGAGCAGCCCTAACGCCGATTTAAAATATCTTCCCTTTGATATGAGGAGCTTTCAACTCAATTAGCACACTGTCTAGGGCTGCTCAATTAATCGTATTTTAATCGCGATTACGATTATGGCTTGCAACGATTACGAAAACAACATAATCGAAATAAAACGATATTTTCTTTATTATAACCCTTTTTTTTTTTTTTCAGTTGAATTATACTTAAAGTTCAGGGTAATCAACCGTTAAAAACATACTGTTCACATTTTTTCTCTCCAATAAA
>NW_011350525.1:0-3677 GCF_000735185.1 Notothenia coriiceps
GGATTAAAATTCGAGAGCCGGGCTGCATTTCCTCCCGTTCGTTTTTTTCGAATAACAAAATAATTTTTTTAAATAACAACATTGTGATCTTTTGTAAATGATTACATGTCTCTTATTTAGCACAGTAGTATGATATCCGTGACATATGGATCTATAATTACATTTATCTATCACGGGGGCGGTCTCAAGTCAAGCTGGAGGTTTTCCCTTGAGCGAGGGCAGATCACGTACCAATCACGGCCCTCGCGTTTCAAACTGTCTGAAATGAATCGCTACATCTGTATGCATAACTCCAGTGCGCTTCGAACAGTGGAGAGCTAGTCTGGCAGCCTTGTTTTGAGCTATTTTTCATTTCTGTTTATGTGTTTTTGCTGCTGAAGACCATATGACTGGACAGTACTCAATATGTGACAAAACCAGAGACTGAATGACTTGTTTCAAAGTGGTTGGTGTTACATACTTTGTACGTTTTCTCGCCACAGCTATGCTCCTTCTCATAATGATAATGGCTGCTCATCAGGAGATAACACTGATGAATATGGATCCTCATGTTTGTTTTAGTGGATTTTAGCTGTTTTTAGCTGCATGTACCAAAGGTCAAAGATACACCAAATAAGCAAAAGGTCAAATCAAAGAGAAAGAGGCCAGAATTCTTATTAATGTCCAAAGAAGAGGACAGGGGCTCCTCATCCAGAAGATGTTGGCATTTTAAAAACAGCTTCATATGTTTAGCAAATCCATATGTGTATGTATTGCATTTACACGGTACAAATGTATATCGTTTTTCACTGCAGTGATTAGAAGAAACCAAAATGAGACTGAGGGAACTTTATTCTCTAAAACTTTTTTATAAGTAATACTAAATAAGCCATAAATACTAAATAAGGCACAATAATTTTCAGTACCCTTAGAGCTTTCTGCATCTGTGTGTTATCCAAATTGGTAGCTAATCCAAAAGCATTCCAGCTGTTGTTTTTACAAAAATGATTTGAAGACTGACATCATTCTTTTATTTACCATAATGGTTTGCCAACCGTTTCTATCAACACTATCCTAATGTCTTATATAAATCCCCTTGTTTTGTTCCTGCTTCAGAGGTGCTGATAAATCATGAATGTTTATTGTAAAGCAAAGTGACAAGCTAACATGCGGTAATGCAGTGAAACGTGCTGAATGAATGTGGTGATGTTTGATTTTGATCAAAGACAAACATAAGTGGGAAAATTCCTTAGCTTGAAAACACTGAGAATAAACCTCTGAACTGACACGTGATCGATGCACCCCCAAGTTTGCATTCTTGAGCTTTTTTAATGTTTTATTTGCATAGCTATGCAACATGGCGTGTCTAGTCACGCCCCCGCGTTGTTTTTAATCGATGCACTAAGCGTCCTGAACTAGTGCCATGAATTAAAGACTTCTCTACTACCAGATGGACTGCATTTGATAAAAACATTAAGAACGGTCTGAACTTGTACTGAAACCTTAGTGACTAAGCTACAACATTTAAAGGGAGTGTTTTGTTTAGAACCTTTTTCTTTTTGCCCATAGCAACATTTTTTCAAACTGGATTCCTGTAATACAGAAAGGAAATTCAGTAGCAGCCAGATACAAGTCTGTATTTCTGCAAACAGAGCCGACTGCCAATTATAAAACTGGTGTCCTTGTTGCAGTGTGATGATGATGATGATGATGATGTTGATGAGGAACTCGTTGAACCTGGATAACAAGCAAACAGCAAAACAGAGTGAGAGCGAGGGAGCAGGGAAATGGAGGAAATGCTCATTGTTTTTAGAGTTAGGAAGGACTTTGTTTTTCTCTGACTCATTCAACTATTGGGAATCATTCCTTGTTTTTTACCTACATTCTTTGAAGACTCTCGATTTCAAGCCCACCTTCCTCTGAGCTGATTTGATTGGCTGGGAACTGGCGAGGAGTGGTGAGAAAGTGGATCCGGCTCGGATGCCAAACTCCTCAGGGCATCCTTACTTCAAAGAGATTCTCACGAACACAGTTCACTGACTTTGTTTGGGATTCAACATAAGCTACTTTCAAATATCATGAATGAGTGAAATTACAGCTGTTGACACTTTTTGTCCTTTTGATTTCACATACCCTATGATTTCATATCCAGGCCACAACACTCAAATTAAGACCTGCATTCTAATAAAAAAAACCTTGGAATCTCTTCAAGAAGAAATGCATCTAAATAAGCTTTTTTTTTTCTCTCTCGGAGAAACTGCCTCTTTATTTAATTAGTTTGACCCATAATGGTTTGTAGCAAAGCATGATTCACCGTTTGGTTTTTCAAGTTCTTCTTTGTCATGTGCACAATAATTAGAGAAGCAGTCGTTAGCAATAAAAGTCTTGGATCTAATGCTTCGTCACACAAGGCTCATTGATTTAAAACCTTTATTTCAAGCAGGAAAAAAAAATAAAGAATATAAGACATAAAGATAGTGCCAATTTAAAATGCGCAATACAATGGATACCACTCTTGTTTCTCACCAAGAACAGTAAGAAGCCAAATCTAGGGGACTATTAGCCTGTGTTAACAAAAATAAGTACATCTACTAACAGCTATTTAATCCAACTAATCAACGTCTGGTGAATGTGGCAACTTTCCAGTACTGGTGATGCTTATAATGTCCAATCAGTCCGAGCTGAAACGGGGATAACGATAATAATAGTGTGTGTTCAGAGAAAGGATTAAATAATTTTAAAAAGAAAGAAAGAGATAAATACAGATCACCCAATCAGGGGAGGGTGGTGTACAGGCTAACCTGCAGTCAGAAGCAGACTCAGGCAACAGAGCTTTGGGATTTTTCTTTTAATGCAAATCTACCTGCTGAGTTCACAAGACAAAAGTTCCACACTCCAGCTTTAATGAAAGATTAGATGGGGCAAAGCTGTTTCCGCCTCCCCCCAGTCTTTATGCTAAGCTAAGCTCAGCTGCATGCTCCACTCGATGCACAGACAAAAGAGGGGTGTCATTCCTCTCATTTCGTTCGTCCAACACACAAACATGCGCTAAATAAGAAGCGGGCCATTAGCAGTATGACGTACGAGTTCCAAGGTTCCAATTTAGTGAAGGTCATCAGCAAGGAGCAGTTCCTGAACCCCTGGACTACTGACTGAGCCCCTGCACATGGGCCAGTCCTAAGGAATTCTTTTATTTAGTGAGCCTTTTTTTGAGGTACTTGATCTTCCTCTACAGGCCATTGGAAGAGGGTCTTCGGGGCAGGGAGCAATATATTAGATTTGTTGTCCCTACTGCAATAAACCTGCTTAATTTGAACAAATGTTAATTGTTACCCACCTATGCTCATGTCAATAATCTATTCCTATCCAATCCTAGTTTCTAGGATTCTTTTGATAGACTTTTTTTTCAGTGTTTATCCATGCTATGTTTCAATTTGAAATTCCTCAGTAGGACTCAATCAATCAATCAATCAATCAATCAATCAATCAATCAATCAATCAATCAATCAATCAATCAATCAATCAATCAATGTTTATTTATATAGCCCAATATCACAAATGTTACATTTGTCTCAGTGGACTACACAGTTTGTACAGAATATCAGTATGACAATACGACACCCTCTGTCCTTAGACCCTCACATCGTACAAGGAAAAACTTCCAGAGAAAACCCACAGTTTAAAGGGAAAAATGGGAG
>NW_011350526.1:0-2201 GCF_000735185.1 Notothenia coriiceps
TCTCGCGAGAGTTTTACACTAGACGGATCCTTTCTAGCCATAACCTTGCTCTGGAGGCTCGCCTACTAGATGACTCACCCGCGCTGCTGGCCAATGGAGACCGACGTTGCCACTTGGCCGCCATCTTGCCACAGGCAGTTCTCTCATTCATAACATTATGGTTTACTATTTAAATAACCATAGCTTGCTCAATTTCCCACCAATTTTCAAACGGTTTGGTTTTTTATAAACATCAAAGATGTAGTTATGATACTGCATACTTATAATCATGGACTTTCATATGAAAATAACATTAATCAGATAAAGCAATAGCTATACACACACACAAGGTATTTATATTAAATATTTGCCAGTGTATATATTTCCATTTATTTTATTATATTGTTAATATTTAAAATAAATTATAAATAAATTATCAAATTAAAATACATTTATATTTTATATATAAAAATCGGTCTCATGTTACCACTCTGTAAGCCAAGAGTTGTTAATTTAGCAATGCCTTAGCTTGAAGAACAGGGACACAACTAATGACAATAGCATATGTTGGTATATTATTTAGATATTCACACCTTTATCAGAAGAACCAAACCAACATAAAATGAGCTCACAGACAGGCCAGTTCTGTCTCATTTATCACAATTATTTTTGACATGAGATCTTCATATCATCCTAGTTTTGTATTTAGTTTCTAGATTTGTAAACAAATCCAGAACCTTTGAAATATGTTATTGAAAAAAGACCAAGAATAATATAAACTGTACCATGTGTCCTTTTGAGTCCTTCTGTAGTCCATTTGTGGTTTGTCTTGTCTCACCCCGGCTGATATATCACAAAATCCACTGTTTAAATTGTTCCCTATATTGCCCCTATGCCCCTGTAAGGTGTCCTTGGGTGTTATGAAAGGCGGCCCCCCAAAATAAATGTATTATTATTATTATTAAGAAGAACAACTTGGTGTGGTGTGGAGGGGATGTAGGAAGCAGGAGCAGGTGGGGAGAGATGGGGCTTCAAGGTTCAAGGTTATTTGTTTTAAATGTGTCTTGGAGATAAGGACCAGCTGCACACAATAAAATACAGTATAACACAAAACCAATAAGACACACGGTGACACATGGCACGCCAACAATCAATCATCGTCCAGCCTCAGTTTTGGTATTCTTTCACAACCATGTTATGGGTTTATTAGACTGAGCAAACATAAACATATGTGGGGAACATAGTGCTGCGTCTCATGGAACATGAAGATTTAATAAATACATAGTAGGTGGCAGACAGCGGCGATTGGAGCATCCGTAGGCTGCACAAAAGTCCGGCATAGTCAGGTACTTCTCTAAACACAAAGCCAGCAAATTCCTGTATCATAATGCAAGATGTTTTTAACAAGCCAAACCACTTGGAAGAAATCATGTGTAACTTAAGTTATGTTGAAAAGAAAGAGCAGTTCTGCCTCTCCCACTGGTGTAAAGTTGCTGGGTCAACTTTGTAATACTAGGTCTCACTCACAGCCTCTTGTTATTAGCCAGCTAATAAATACAACCACATACACAAAGAAAAGCTGCAATTTCAACATGTCCAAGCATCCTGTATAGCCATGCATAGCCATGCAAATAATGTTTATAATAAACCAAACCGTTTGTAAATCAGTCAAGATTTCAGCGAGTTAAGAGTATTTTTGTGCAGATCACTCACCTTACAACAGCTACCATAACGCGAATCAGAGTAACTGTTGACTGTGGCAAGATGGCGGCCGGTCAGCTGCGCTGGAAAATCTCCCATGAGCCATCTAGTGTTTATATATATCTATGCTCGCCTACATGAGACGTTGAAATCTCGCGGGACAAAGACGCCCGCAGCCTGAGAGCGAGGCGCGGCGAGGCGGCGCAGTTCCTCTCCACGGGCTGCGGAAGCGAAATGCTTGATGGGAAACGACTCGCTGGTATCTCGAGCTGAGCGCTCATTGGTGTTTTTTACCACGTGCTGGTGATGAAACTCTCCAATTGGCTCGGCAAAAGTTTATTGTTGTTTTGTGTCCGTTTTACCTCGCCACTTCCATTCACATTGTTCATCATTGTTCCACAATGTTTATCATCATGAAATTAATATCTATGTATTTGTATACTATACTTGCACTGCTTACCGTTTTCATACTTTATATATCTTAGCATATTCATACACACTGTTCATACTGATCACAGGCT
>NW_011350527.1:0-1978 GCF_000735185.1 Notothenia coriiceps
GATTAAAGACACTGGAGGATAATTGGGGGAATTATGGGAACAAATAAGAGGAATAGGAAGTCGTTTTTTTAGAAAATGAAGCAGAACCATAACGGGAAACAAGACGAGATGCAGCCTCCGATAACCCCGGGTTTATTTAGAGGCTGAACTGAACAATCATCCACATCTTTTCTAAATAAAGCTGTTTCTTTAATGGAAAACATTTGAGTAAAATTGGGGAAAGAACGTGAGATAAGGTTTTGGTTTGATTCTGATTTGCTCCTGCTTGTCACTTTTGGTCGTGATTGATCTTTGAGAGGATGAAAATACAGTTAGTCACATGCCTATTTTTAAACTATGTCTATGTATATAGCTTAACAGAATAATCAATATAGATGGCAGTGTAAAATATAGTTACAATTACAATACAATTATTTAAAAAGACATGATAGAATAAAACGAGATAAAATGCAACAAAAACACGGTCAAAAATAATGAAATACCATCAAATGTAGGACTCAGAAAAAAAACAAAAAAGAAAAGTCTTCAACAAGATGTCGGACACCGTCGACCTCCGTGATGAAAACAGGAAGTTGGTTCCAGAGAAAGGGAGCTCCGACTCCTGATCTGGTTTTACTAAAATACTGAGCTCTGGGAGCGTAACTGCCAAACTGCCAAAATGTGGCCGTCATGCAGAATACAAAGCTTTCACCATGTCTGTTCCTGCACATCTCAAGAGCCATTTAAAAAGCACAGTGAAGTGGAAGAAAGGAGAGTGTTGCATAACCTCCATTGTTTTTGCTTGACCAAGTTATTTCTTAATGGTAAATTCTTTGGATACCCGGTACGGGGCAATTGGATTTAGTTCTTACTGGTTTCCCAACCCGAGTTGTAATGGGTTTAAATTGTGTTTTGTGCCTTAATAAGTAAGACTGGCTGCTCCAACATAAAGACTTACTTTAGCTGTTATTCTTTCAAACTTTGGCAATTTAAAATGTAAGTTAATCAGAAGTTAAATTCATGCATTTTGCCTTTTAATGAACTAGGTATTGAATGTCCTTATTGTACCTCATTCTGCATGTAAAGTGGAAGACTATGAAATGCAAAACCTCTCAAAATTCACAATCTGTTATCCATTACTTTCCTTTCTTCCACTTTACAGTGCTTTTTAAATGGCTCTTGAGATGTGCAGAAATAGACATGGTGAAAGCTTTCTATTCTGCATTACGGCCACATTTTGCAGTTTTGAGGTGAAAGTGGAAATTGGAAAGTGTTCATTGTGTCTTCTAATGGCTTCCCAACGCCAGCCTTTCAAACGGCATGTATTGATTTCCTTCTGCAGGCCGTTTGGGGACAGAGGAGCTGACATACCATTACTTTATAATGGAGGTAATGGCATTGGTGTTGGCTAACTGCTCTGTAGATGAACGTCCAACAGACCCAGAGCAACATTAGGATTAAATTGGAGGCTTCTGAAGGCGCCTGATGGATGTTGGTCCAATATCCACTCTGCTTTTATCTTCCTCGTGTTGTGTGCCCTGAAAACAAATTACAATCTACCTTTCAGAGGTTAACTACACATCACACGTACCTTCCTTCTTTAAGGCTTCTTAACATTTAAAGAGTCCTCTCCTGCTGATGTTCAGGTGTATATCAGTATGTAGTGTCTCTACTTTAAAGAGTCCTCTCCTGCTGATGTTCAGGTGTTTATCAGTATGTAGTGTCTCTACTTTAAAGAGTCCTCTCCTGCTGATGTTCAGGTGTTTATCAGTATGTAGTGTCTCTACTTTAAAGAGTCCTCTCCTGCTGATGTTCAGGTGTTTATCAGTATGTAGTGTCTCTACTTTAAAGAGTCCTCTCCTGCTGATGTTCAGGTGTATATCAGTATGTAGTGTCTCTACTTTAAAGAGTCCTCTCCTGCTGATGTTCAGGTGTATATCAGTATGTAGTGTCTCTACTTTAAAGAGTCCTCTCCTGCTGATGTTCAGGTGTATATCAG
>NW_011350528.1:0-3100 GCF_000735185.1 Notothenia coriiceps
GGCAATGCAGGTATGCCCGGTGTGGTCGGTGCTATTGACGGGACGCACATAAAAATAATTGCGCCATCAAAAGATGAGGACGTGTTCGTCACTAGAAAGAAAGTACATTCCATCAACACGCAGATTGTTTTCATTCATCATGATAGGGGGACTTGAACGGCGGTATGGGCTGTTATTGAAAGTGTTTAAGTGCTGGAAATATGCTCATTGGATAATAGTTTGCAGGGTGCTTTTAATTGCCTCCTCGATTTAATGCAATTTACGTATTTTTATTGTTTGCTCTCTCTCTTTAACGTGCATATACAACGTCATTATCGTGGTCTGCACAAACTTGTCATCATGTGTGTATTCTGCTAACTGCACTGTCCATAACTATTTGATAGGAATACATTTCTAGCCTAGGCTATTTCCTTGTTTTTCGGTGATTTAGTGGGCTCGTTTGTGGGATGTTGCGGATGAGTTTCACCGAGACCGCCTACTCTGAACAACCAATCACCGTACTGACCGCTTCTAAACTCATGCACGAGAATCGACGTCATCCATAGCAACGGCGCGTCACTCTTAGTGATTTATCCTTAGTATGAGTAAGTCTCAGCGGCTTTGTGAATAACTTTTAAGAAAAAACTCCTACGTAAAATGTTTTAGCGCGAGTTAGGAGCACTCCTAGCGGTAAGATAAAATGCTTTGTGAATACGGCCCCAGATCTTCTACAACAGACACACAGTTGGGAGTCGGGAGTAGGAGAGGTGCATGGCTGCAGCTTAAATGCTCTATAACCATAGACTGTATGATCATAATAACACATAGTATTACTACTTTTATTGAATTAAAAAATGTGAGTACTTCGACTTCTGGATACTACCAGCTTTTGCAGAAACATCTTTTGTTACTGAAGTGTGAAAGAAAAGTGAACATCGAATTGGAAAACATTCTACCTACAAATCCAATAATAATAATTTTAAAAAAAAACACTCTTGAATCATTCCCAATTGTCCCTAAACATCTTGCTGTGGCAAGAGGCAATGACTAAAACGAACATCTTTTATCTGTTTCCGTCCAGGTTGTGTTTTCTATCAAGGGAGCGAGCGATAAAAGCTTCCAACCATAAACAAACAAAATGGCTTGAATGGTGCATAATTGGTTGGAGCACAAAAGGACACAGTTAACAGATTAATCATTTGCTTGTGTGCTTTTTTTTTTATTAGACATGCTTGGCTTTGTCAGGCTCCTCTAACCCACAGAGTCATGGAAAATGTGATCAATTCAGAGACATTAACAAAGCCAAATTATGCTCACCTGGGGGTTTGTGTTGGAATGATCAACTGGGTGGAATGTGTCCAGGTCAATGTGGTGTGTAATATGCTTCCCATGGCACAGAGTGTCCTGTCTACCCAGCTGAGTGAGGCTCATGAGTGTGTTCACATGTGTGTGAGTGTGTTGTTGATAATCTCAGAGACGAGCTCGGCTGCTGCAGCCTGTTGCTAGGTTCCCCTGCTCTCCACCTGGCAGGAGATAAACCGAGCAGATGCTTCTCTTTCGCAGGAAAATATCCAATTAGTGAGAGACTGTAGCAGGTACACACATAAACAAGGTCTGAATGCAGATAAAGGATCCAAGCTGTGGTGGAAGCAGTAGTATAAAAATAGGTTGTTACAAGTTCAAGTAAACATGCATTCAAAATCTTCCTTTACTGAATAAAAGTATTAACATCACATGTAAAAAAAAAAGCATGTTAAAAGTACCAAAAGTAATAGTACTCATGCAGTATTGCTTATTTCAGAGTCCTTTATATATAATTAATTAATTTAAATTAGCAATATGTTAAACCATTTAATGTTGCACTTAGTGAAGTTACAATTTATGATTTCATACTGCTGGGTAGTTTAACCTATAATAATATATCAGAATTTCTCAGTTGATTTACATCTTATGTTTCTATGAAGTAGCTTGCCGTCAAATGCATGAAGTACACTGAAAAAAACGGGGAGTAACATTTACTTAGGAAAATCGAGGTAACAAAACGCACTTAGAAAACCAGTAAATTTAACATCTTATATTTCAAGTAAAATGTACTTACAGTTAAGAAGTGTTTGTTATTAAAGGCACTTGAGTAAACTTTACTGTCACACTCAGTTTTTGTAAGTAGATTTTAATTACTATTGCATAGTACATTGTACTTACTATTGCATAGTAGATTTTACTTACTATTGCATAGTACATTTGACTCATTGTACTTACTATTGCATAGTAGATTTTACTTAAGATTACATTTGGATCTTATTACAAATCTCCAGTAAAAACTATTTAGCTTTTCAGGTAGTTTTTACTTGCTATTCTTTATTTTTATTGCAAAAATATTTAAGTCATATTTACATATAATTTCTTCTACATTAAACATCAGCTCTATTTCCATTAGTTTTTATACATTCTTATATTAAGGCTACTACAAAACATGAAACAACAAACACTTTAACAAAATCAACTTTATTTTGTCATGTTTTAGACAACACTTTCAATTCATATATAACAATGTAAAAGTACAAAATCGTGAATACATTTTTCTAAATATGTTTTTATTCACACACACATTTAGAAAAATACTATGTACAATCACAACACAAATTACAAAAAAAAACAACAACAATCAGACTCGAGGACAAAACTAAGGAAAATAAATACAAATAAACCCTAAAAATCGTATTTTTTATGATTATTTGAATTAGTTAATCCAACATTTTGAAATATGAACTAACTTCAAGAACTGAAGTTAAAATGACAATATTTCCATTTTTAAATGGAGTTACAGTAGAGTAGAAGTGAACAGTGCTATGAAGAAGAAAACAAAGGAAAGTAGCAACAGTTTGCACCTAACTAAATGTACTTATTACATTCCACTTTCTAGACTAAAAGTTTGGAGCTCAAGGTCTGGACTTTAGGAGACACCTTTTGCAAATTGAGCTCAAGAAAGAGCTTTTGGAACACTTCAAAAGTGTATTTTACCTTTGGTGGCTAAACCAAGTTCATGGCATAGATTATTCCCATGAGCAGTATGCATGCGTTTGTCACACTTTTGCACCCATCCTGCACCTCAGTTCCCTCT
>NW_011350529.1:0-8452 GCF_000735185.1 Notothenia coriiceps
CTCACACCAGATACTGACTGGTTTTCGGACCCCCCAGACCCCCCCAATAAAGCAAAATTGCACGTTTCAGAGTGGCCTTTTATTGTGGCCAGCCTAAGGCACACCTGTGCAATAATCATGCTGTCTAATCAGCATCTTGATATGCCACACCTGTGAGGTGGGATGGATTATCTCGGCAAAGGAGAAGTGCTCACTATAACAGATTTTTTCTGATTTGTGAACAATATTTGAGAGAAATGGTTATGTTGTGTATGTAGAAAATGTTTTAGATCTTTGAGTTCATCTCATGAAAAATGGGAGCAAAAACAAAAGTGTTGCGTTTATGTTTTTGTTCAGTGTACTATAAAGTGAATCTTTCAACACGCATTTTTTAGACAGACAATGCTATGTCATTTTTTCAATGCTATGTTCTTTTTTTCATATTTTAATATCACTTTTCATGATTGTTTTCACAAACTCTATTATGACTTTCACATGATATCTTTTACAAACTATACTTTAAATTTTTCTACATGCTGTACTTTGACCTTTTTCATGATATTTTGACATACTGTATGTTTTCTATGACTTTTTTTCGGCGTATGACTTTTTCAACAAACTATGACTTTTTTGATGATATTTTAGACATAAAATATGACTTTTTTTATATTCTTCAACATACAATATGATGACGGTTTTGACACTAGACTTTTTTCATGACATTTTTGACATAATATACTATGACATTTTTCCATATTTTTAGAAACATACTAAACTATAACTTTTTCGACATACTATACTGTGACTTCTTTCATGATATTTTTTGACATACTATAATATTACTTTTTTTTTTCATGAAGTTTTACACAAACTTTAGGATGACTTTTTCACGATTTATTGGACAACATACATTATTTATGATATTTAAGACATACTATATTGTGACTTATTTCATTATATTATTGACAAACTATATGTTGACTTTTCTACATGCTATACTATCTATTTTTTTATATATTTTGTAAATATTATACTATGACACAACAGACTATATTATGACCTTCTTCATGAACTTTCAATAAATTATACCATGACCTTTTCCGACATAAAAATACTATGACTTTTTATACATGCTATACTATTACTTTTTTCATTATATTTTATACTATTATAGTATGACTTTTCATGAATTCTTTGACAAACTATACTGTGACTTTTTCGACATGCTTTTCTATTACTTTTCTGTGATATTTAAAAAAACATCTCTGACACAGGCCCTCTAACCCCTGGTTGTATCTGTTGCTCAGAGCCCCTGATAAACTGCTTTTCATAAAACTTTAGGAGTTTCTTCCAAGAACAAAATATATCCAATTATTATTATTGTTGTTATTAACATATGATGGAATATTCTGCTATAAGCAAGGAATGTTTAATTCAACTAAATACACAACAATGTCAACAGCAAAAATAAATAGACCATGGTGCACCCTTCAAATCAATATCTAGGATTAAAAATGTAATTAATTATTGATGCATAACATGTAAGGCCCTCTAATGAAAATTAATGACTGACTACCCAACCTTGAAGTTGCTGGAAAGACCTTATCCTCACTATAGAGATGCTAGTGGCTCTTAGTGTAGCTCCCCTCTTAATATGCTAGAGAGTTAGCAGCAGTGGGACAGCTATTTTTCAACAGAATGCAAAGAGATGGGATTATTACGGATGAGTTTGTCTGACTCTGCATAAGTAATACAATAAACTTATTTGATTAAATGTTGGGTGTACTTAAATGCATTATATACCCAGTGTGTCTGCAATTGCATCACTGTCATCTACGGCTGGTACTGGACCTCATTCATCAACATTTGTCCCAGTGAAACGCACTGGAAGTTATTGAAAGTATTTTGTGCAAAATTGAAACATACCATATTGCTGACATTTCTTGTTGTTTGTGGATTATTGGAAATATTGTAAATAGGAGCAAGTAACCATCTACTGACTCAAGCTCCTTGCCTCTAAATCTTCTCACAATACCACTGATTTTGGCCCAGGCAGATGCTGTACTAAGGTAAGAGGCAAACCCAAGTGGGAGGTGATGGGTCAGGGGCCACATTTAGAAGGAAGGTGAGCTAGGAGGTGCACACAAACTAGTAGAGGCATTGCTCCGAACACTGCAGCAAATTATTCTCCAGGGTAATGGAGACAGAACTATTGCAAAATTAGGAGAGACATTAACTGGGGTATCAATAAATAAACCTCTAATTAGGAAAAAAGAAGCGAAGCGGAGCAGCAGCAGAAGCGCAGGGGGAGAATATCAATGGCACGCTCACATCTGTATGCAGCCACAGCTCTCTGGTGAGGGGCTGGGCCTCACAGGGGCTTCACCAATGGTATTAGCTCACCCATCCATTCCCAACCCGCCCTGGCAGAGAGCATGCCCACTCTTTGACTGTGCAGTGAACCCAGAGCACCCTTCCCCCTCACCCAAGCCTCCCAGCTACTGTTGCCCCCAGTTTCTCCAAATGTCCTTATTTTCTCTTCTCTTCTTTTCTCTTCTCTTCTTTTCTCTTCTCTTCTCTTCTTTTCCCTTCTCTCCTCTTCTCTTTTCCTTTCTCTTCTCTTCTCTAACCAGCTTATCTGCGCCATGCCCTGAGAGTGCCGCTGTGCTCTGTGACTTCAGCATGATTGATAGTGGTGGGGGTCCTCCACTCCCTTGGTGAGAGAGAAAATGGAGGACGTAAAACAGGATACGAGGTGAGAGGGGAATGGGTAAAGCAGAAAAACCTGGAGAGAGAGAGAGAGCGCATGATGGCTAGAATAAAATAGAGGCAGTATTTGTATATGTACGTGTCTGCTCACATGTATGTCTCCATCTATTGGTATGGTGCATTATGTACAATGCTTTTGGGTAGGAATGAAGATAAAGTACAGTCTGTGCATGCCTTGAGCCGACATGCAGGTATGTATCCAGTCATAATATGTCAGAATTAGTTGGATGTCTTACCAGCAGAGGGATGTGGAGGTGCAACCTAGGTGTTGGTGGAGGCTGAGGGTGGAGGGGTGCGTGGTGCTGACCGCTCCCTGTCTCTCCCCCTCTGTTCCCTGGAGGGTAATAAAGACTGATGACAGTGATGCTGTGCCATCCGGCTCCACAGTCTCCACTGCACAACCATTTGCGCCATCATTTATCCCGCTCCCCCTCCCCGCTCTAATTCTGCTTTAATAACCGCCAGCTCCATTCATCAGTGTATTGACGGGCATGACAGGCGGTGCGGCACACACTAACTCCCTGCCCTTTACTCGCTCACAGCCGGGGTCAGCGCGAGGTCACACAGTCAATAATCACAACACACCTCACTGTCACCTTGGAGCGACTGCATGCCCTGCATATCTATCCTCCTCGTGCATGCCCACGCTCCTCATTGACTTTTCTGCTTAGTGCCCAGCAACGTGCACATTTGTTAAGGTCTCAGAAGCCATGGGCAGAGTTAGAGCAGCACCACAGGAGACATGCAGAGCAGAGGATGTATTGATGTTGCTCCACTGGTGATCAAAATATGTGAACATGTACTCTGGTCCATTAAACAGAGTTGGATTATTCCAGTCCTACAATGTCAAAAAGATTGACTGTAATCCCCCGCATTGTGTCTTTTCTCGAACACTTTATAAGTAGGTCTCTGTCATATACAACATCGAATTTACACTTTGCTCTCACACTTGGATTTTGAAGGAAAAGGTTTTGGAGGGGGGGGGCTACAGTCATTTGTTACAGGTGAAACGTCTCCCTCTCTCTCCTTGGGTATTCACCTCTTCATATGCAAAACATGTCCTGCTGTCCTCCAACTCCAGCACAGTTTGCCACCGTGGTACATTTTTTCTTCATTTGAGCTTGACAGTGACATTTATGTTCATTTGCTCAGTGCAATTGTGAGGCATCTGGAGGGGCGGTTTTCTTTTTTTTCCCTCCTCCCACCTCACCTCTTTCCTTTTTTCTCTCCTGACAGAAATATTAATGCAGATTTGCATGCCACAGTGACTAAGCCCTTGATGAACAATTCGATTTTTGGGAACCCAAAGGAAAGACACCTCTGAAACCTGAAACCTTGTAATGGGATCAAAACTACAACCACGAATGCATCACCAAATCAAGCTCGGACCACATACTTATCCAAGCTCGACCTTCATTTTGAACTAAAGTTTTGAGAATGCATGTTAAACCTGTCCGCAGACAGACAGACAGACTAACAAAATGTCATAGTATAGTACGTCATAGAAAGTCTTAGTTTACTCCATTATAAAAGTACTAAGACATCACAAAAGAGCATGTTTTGAAAGTCATAGTATAGTACAATATAACAAACATATAATAGGACATAGTATAGGATGTCGTAAAACGTAATTAAGAAAAGAACAAAAATACATGTTATATAGTCCAAAAAAAAGTAATTGACCCCATAGTCCCCCTTACGCAGACCACACCCATCTTCTAACTCAACTTGAGTTTTGAATTAAACTACTCACCTGTTGAGTTGAGAGACTGCCTCCTGATTGGTTGTGATGCTATCAAGTTCACAATATCTGTCCACAGAAAGAAAGACATAGAAACACATAGCAAAGTAACTACAACCGCCTCACAATGTGAAAAACAATACCAGTGTGGCTTTTAATTATACAGGGCAAAAGACTGAGGAGTATGATTTCGGTGTCTGTTGTTTTATATACATTGCACTGTGTGTGGTAACTCAGAACATAGTAAGGATCAGTGGCACAGTGAACTTGCACCAGTCCATGAATCATGTGATGCTGCTGAGTGGTGCTGGGAGTTGTGGTGCACTGGGGCGCTGAACATGCTGCACACTGCGCTGGGCCAGGTGGCACTCACCCTTCTTCCTCCTTCATGGTCAGATGATTCATCCCTGTGCTCTGTACAATCCACAGTCCTTTTCCTGACCCCTTCTGCTCACACATACAGGCACGTTTACAGACAGAGGGATGAACAAGAGGCCCTGCGGGTCACACACATTCAGAACTTCAAAAAACCAAACAATTGCATTTTATAAGCACATACAGAACCTTCAAACACACCTTACACTTCACAACCCCCACCCAGTCTTACCCCACCTATCCTGGCCAGGCAGCCAGGGGTGCGGGTGTTGAGGGCTCTAATCCGCGGTGCAGGTCCCATCGGCAAGGATCATTGAGCTAATTAATAATGTGGCACAGAGAGGGATGGCAGTCATTAAGGAGCCACGGCTGTGTGTGCTGAGATGCTGTGGGCTTCTGCATTGGTTTGCTTTCGCATGTGAGTGTTAGGGGGGTGCGGATGGAAGTACGGGTGGATGTAGGGAGGGGGCACTGCAGACACAGGGACTTGCAACCCTTTGATTCATAATTCACAGGGGCCAAGCAAACATGAAAGCACACCATTATATAGGCAGAGACACATATGCAAACACACATTCATCATGGATATAAATGCATGCACACAACTCAGATTTGTAGACTTAACACCATTAACTGTAAACTGTGAAACTTCATTTCGACTCAGTTGGAATCGTGCGAGGGTCAGCCAGAGTGCAGCTGGGCAGGATTCCTCTTTGTATCACTGAAGTCAATTCTGTGTGTTACTTCAGTTTGGACCACACTGTAACTCAGACACAACCAGAGCAGTGCTCCACCAGGCTCTGTATAAAACACTCTACTGCACCAGCAGAGCCTATCATTCCCAGTCTGAAGCCATATGTTAGGAGGCGCTGTATACATCGCCAATATTTACTATAGACTGGGGGACCAGAAGGCTAAAAGCACTTAGTTGTGTGAGGCAGCCCAATAGCTCAGCCTGGGCTAATGAAAGGAAACAACAGGAGCAATTAGCAGTGTAAACAAACAGCTCGCTGAGGCCCCAGTCTCCAGCCTCCCCCCTGACAGCAAAGGGACTGGCAGCCTGGAGTAGGAGGTAATTGGGGGAGCTAGGAGCCGAGACAAAATCAATGGCAACGCATGCACAGACACAGCACGATTACTCAAAACCCTGTGTCACAGCCCCGGGGACTCAAACACGACAAGGTATTGTAGCAGGTTTGACCCTACCGAGCTTACAGTCACCACGGGAAATGCTGCTTTACTGTACAACAGTGGTGTTCAAATGTGCACATACTCATACAGCCACAGGAACATTCAATTCAGCACTGAAAAACAGACTTACAGGCTCTCACATTGACAGCTGACACCACACAGCATACAAACATTGCACTCCGACCACTGGCTATACAGGGGCCTAACAACTTTCCTCTCAGTCTAATTGATCTCATCTTGGTGCCATTTATGTGTCTGCTTGTGCACTAATGTCTCCTACTCACTCACTCATTGGGAAGCATCAGCGTCTAAGGTGCGACCATGTGGCTGCGTCCTGCAGACAGCCGTGGAGAAGCCACAGCCATGTGTGTCTCCTCTCTCTTCCTGAGTGGAACTGCAGGGCAGAGGGGCATCACTAATGCAGGAGGCTGGCAAGGACTTCCTCTCTGCAGGGCAAATTCTGCAGCAGGCATGGGGCTTTTGCTGTCTGAGTGCTGGCCAAGACAATAGTCAGCAAGAGAGACTTTCCTGAAGAGTTTTACAAATGTCTCCAATACATACAGAATGGGATTCTTTTAGTACAGGTTTAATCGGAATCAGGTCTTGATGTCACTAGTCGTGGGCAACAAGATGACATAATGGCACACTAGTAGTGGTAGAAGTATTGAGATCCGAATACAGATACAGTAATACAAAGAAATGCTCTATTTCAACACCCTGTATTCCAAATTCCCCAGGAAACAGTGTCATGTATATGACCTTAGATACCAAAGTACCCCTCAAGTGGAATTTGCTATATGTTTTAGCATTAGAGTTTATTATTATGATAAAGTACTGACCCCCCCACCTTCAAAACACTGACCAAAACACACCTCTTCAGACTGGCTTTTAATGTGTGAACGATGTTGTGTTGCTGTTTTAATGTTTTAATTGTGTTTTATTTTATTTTTATCACCACTGTAAAGTGTCTTTGAGCACCTGAAAGTGCGCTTATAAATCAAATGTATTATTATTATTATTATTATTATTATTATTTATTAAGCATTAACATAAAGCTGAATTTAGGTGTTGTAGCTGGAGGTAGGTTACATATTTGTACAAATGGTATGATGTGTGTTCGTTTATTGTTAAGTATAGTATCATATTTTGTATGATTAGAAAGTTTGAATTTGCAAAGTGACAGTAAGTTAAGATGTCAGATGAACTAAGTGTAGGAAAAATATTTAGTAGAATAAATGGTTAGTACAAAGACCTTAAATTGTACATGAACAGTATACACCGATATGATGAACGACAGAATACTAATTGACAACTTTTTGACCATTTGTTGGATTTTTTAAAGCTAAAATCTGGATCTAAGAGTCATCATAGATTTGCCTGCACAAATAAGACAAGTTTTGGACTGCTGAAAACCGCTGGTCTGAGAAAACAAGCATTTTAAAGATGAACATTGGGCCATAAGAAATTGTGATAATCAATAATACCAATACAAATAATCATGAGTTACAGCCCTTGAGAACAGCATTTACTTTCCACTACTGACGCACATAGCAGAGAACATGGATTCAGGCTTTGTTTCAAATATGCCCTGAAACCCTACTATTCGTGTGCTCAATACCCTGTCAGCGAAAAAAGAATTTTCTCATATGACTTTAAAAGTATCAAATTTGTATTATCACTATGTCTTCTTTACTGTCTGTGGTGGTAAGCTTTTAGATAGTGGTGTATTCTGCTCCTTGCGCTTAAATTGTACAATATTTACCATCATCAGCAGAATCCCTAGACCGGAGGAAAACTGAATAACTCAAGACTGTTTTTCAAATGGGATTCCACATGGACATGCATTTGAGCCCAAAGTGGAGCTTAATCTGGATCTCAAAGACTTATTCCAACACTGATGTTTCAGAAAATTGAGGAGGGGGGCTACATCCATCACCTACCTCAGCAACAGTTCTGATTTAGTGATCAAATGGATTGATATTGCCCCTATTAGTCGTCATTATAACTGTAAATTCTGCAATACTGCCAGGTTGGCTCGGTAGGGATTATGGACCATTATGAGCGGACTGGAGACAGAGACAGAGATACCTTCACTAGCAGATGCAGAGCAGGCAAAGTGGAGGGGCAGGAAAGAGGGATCCAGTCTCCATCTAATGTTCATACAGGAGACAGAGCTCTGATTTGGGTGCAACACAGTCCCATTCAGCTACACTTAACAGCATCCTCCATAACAGCATCACTCGGTTCGGAGAGCCAACTGTCTGGATGCTGGACGATGCACAGACACACACACAGACACATACACACACACACAGACACAGACACACACACACACACACACACACACACACACACACACACACACACACACACACACACACACACACACACACACAC
>NW_011350530.1:0-1023 GCF_000735185.1 Notothenia coriiceps
TGTGTGTGTGTGTGTGTGTGTGTGTGTGTGTGTGTGTGTGTGTGTGTGTGTGTGTGTGTGTGTGTGTGTGTGTGTGTGTGTGTGTGTGTGTGATGAAGGGAACATGAGAGCATTTCCCTTTAATTACCAAAATGTCCGCACTCGTGAGCAGTGTTTGTTCAAATTAAACCTTTTTCTCTTTCTCTCTCTCTCTCTGTCTTCATCCCTTCCTCGTCTTCCTCATCCTCCTCTCTGTTCCTCTCTCTCTCTTTAATTTTGCTCGATAGGCCGGCCTCTCCACTATTTGTCTGGGAGAGAGAGGAGAGTAGCGGTCATATTAAATTAGACCGGCCGTAATGAGATTAAAAACCTGCCATGTGGGCATGCAGGAGAAAAAGATTAAGTGTATGTGTGTTTATTTGTACAGCCAAAAACCTGATCCTTTTAGGTACCAGTAGTTCATAGAGTGGTGCAGGAATGAGTCCTAAATCCCTGAAATTAGTATTTTAGCACTTCCTGTCCCCTGGTCTGAACTCTGGAAGTCAATGGTTTTCTGTATGTGTTGTTGTTTGTTCCTGGAATAAGGTATTTGGTTAACACAAGCTGAAGAAATTTTTATCCTGTTACATAAAATACGTCAGTAAATACCCCACTGGTAAAATGAAAAATTGCGGTTGATAAAAAGTTTCTTAATGAGACGACTAAACGGCATCACGCCCAACATTAGCCACCTTTAGCTTAGCGGTGGTGACGTGAAGTCATGTGACCGTGCTGTTGTTATTTTATAGCCCAATATTAGCCACCTTTAGCTTAGCGGTGGTGACGTGAAGTCATGTGACCGTGCTGTAGTTCCTTTATAGCCCAACATTAGCCTCCTTTAGCTTAGCGGTGGTGACGTGGAGTCATGTGACCGTGCTGTAGTTCCTTTATAGCCCAACATTAGCCACCTTTAGCTTAGCGGTGGTGACGTGGAGTCATGTGACCGTGCTGTAGTTCCTTTATAGCCCAACATTAGCCACCTTTAGCTTAGCGGTAATGACGTGA
>NW_011350531.1:0-1990 GCF_000735185.1 Notothenia coriiceps
CCCCTCTGATTGATAAAATTGACACACACACACACACACACACACACACACACACACACACACACACACACACACACACACACACACACACACACACACACACACACACACAGAGTTTGGCTGTGTGTCGCTAAACAAGGAAACCACACCTCCACGGAGCTCAGCGCGATTCACAACGTCCCGACCAATCAGAGCACACTGTGCTCACAGGGAGGGTGGGGGCTGGAGCTATTGGAGCTACAACGAGCCGTTAAAGGCAGAGAGTGAAATTCAGTGAATACATATAGTTTACAGAGATGCTGTATGAGAAACCAATGTGAGTTTGGAAAATTGCACAATATAAATCTATTCTAGTAGACCTCAACAATGGAATTATGATCAGTGGAAATGGCCATGACATGGGACCTTTAAACTTTGGAAACAGGGCTACAACATTGAGGCTCAAAACATGATAACGATGATTAAAAACTACAAAAATAAAATAGTCTCAAAGGAAATCACATACAGGTTGATGAGCCACTCTCTTCCTAATATAGCAACAACAAATTTGAAATAAAAAACTGAACTTCATATTCCAATATTTTTTTCAAATATTAAGATAATTTTTTCAGTTGCCACTCAGATGACACATTACCTCTGAGTACTCGGGGTCTTCTGAGGCGTCTTCATAGCTCCGGAAAAGTTTTACAGCCTTCAGGTAAGACTCGATTAATTCAAGTTTCTCCTGGGTAAAATCTGGAGGAAAATGAAATCACGTTAGTTCAAAACCCTAGCGAAATGCTGTGACACCTCTCACTAAGCAGAACTACTCACTTGTGTTTCTAAAGTGCTTCAGTGTGACCTGGTCGATGGGGAAGAAGCTGACGGTGGCGTTGTACTCGGGGCACATGTTGGCGATGGTGGTCCGGTCCGGTGCCGACAGCTGGGAGACCCCCGCTCCGAAAAACTCTACGAACTTTCCGGAGATCCCAGCCTGCCGCAAGTGCTGAAAGAAATCAATGCACAACTCACATGAGTACTGAAGGAATGGCCGAAGTAAAGAGTTTTCCCTGCAAATAGTGTCATATAACCCTTTTTTGCACGTCAGATTTACGTGTGTGAAAATGTACAACACAGTTTCTCAAAGTCCAAAGTGATGACTTTAAAAATCATGTTTTGTCATTCCGAAACTGAAGAGGGAAAACCACATTTATAATCAGAGACAAAAACAGGAAATCTACATTTCTGATCTATCATCTATCACACAAAGCAGATATGTGTTCCTCATTTTGAGATGATACATTTGATTCTTGGAGCAATAAATCTGTCCTTGTCAAGTCTCGTATTGATGACTCAAACTCAAGAAATGGGAACTTGTGTGACGAGGCGTGTCGATTCATTCAATTGTATCTAGATCAACTGAATGCTTCTGCAACCAGGTTAAGACACAATGAAACAAATGTGCAACTAAAAATGTAAAAAGAATATCTCTGCGCAGCACAGAAATGATGAATTACAATTTGAATGTCAAGGTTATAAATCTAGCTTCAAACTATTTGTAACAGCCCTTGAAGACACACAATCCTGATAACACACGAAGGCGAGCAGTGCTACCTTATGCCCCTTTCACACCAACGCGTTTTCAGCTCCGGCTCAGAGCTGGAGCCTGAGAAGTACCGTTTTTTCCTGTTCACACCGCAGCTTCTTAGCTCCGGAATCCGGTTCACTTCCAGCCCCAAAAAATTGTCGGCCTAGAGGCAAGAGCTTCGGAGCTAAGAGGTGGCGTCGCTTACGTCGAGGCGTGCAGGAAACTAAACCCACCTCCCCTGAACATGGGTCGACTGAAGAGTCTCGTCATGCCTGCCTACAAGCAGTAGTGCTGAGCAAAGTGACTAGAAGGCAACCACACATTTATAAAATGAAACACTTTATAAAGTCAGGCAACACTAACCAGGCTTCGTGTGATTCTGTTTATTTGCACCTTACTTTGACCATCAGTTTGCTGTTATTG
>NW_011350532.1:0-2446 GCF_000735185.1 Notothenia coriiceps
CCAGGGCATTCTATCAAGGATGTAGAATACCTTGGTTGAAGGATATTCTACCCAGAGACCCAGAACAAGATCTGATTGGTTGCTTTCTTTTCTAACACAAAACCACTGAAATGCGTAGTGCATGGTCCGAGAAGGACAAACAAATCAACGTAACACTAATATTACAGATCAACAACACAGATACCATTCTCATTTATTCATTTTATTTATATAATTAAATCGTTTTTTTGTTTGTTTTATCTGAGTGTTCCAGGGTATTCTCTGAATACCTTGAAGGCCCTGACGGTTCGCCACTGACATTAAGTGACCTTGAGACTGGACTTGAACTTCAGCCACAGAGCTTAGACATTGACCATCAAACGTTTGTCTCAGTGATGTAAAATAATAATTCAGCTTTTTAAGAATGGGATTTGACAAATGTGTATTGGACAGCATATAAACACTGGAAACGCTTGTATCATGGTGTGTCATTTATTCATGTAAACAAAGTACTTGACTTAGATTGCTCTTCAGGATTTGAGATATACTTGGAATTCCCTTTAAAAGTTGAAACCTTTGCTCTGATAAACACAAGCTGACTTTGATTTCTATAAGAATCTTTAGAGAATTGACTCAGACCTACCCAAAATGACTTGCTAACTATAACTTGTCTAGAGTAACATTACAACTTACTTGACACTTGTTCTGACAAACAGGATACTTGTTATACACACTTGTTTTGTGCAAATGTGCAAATACACATGGACTTCACTACCAACTGCACTAGGCATACTCTAAATGACTTTACTTGGACTGGTTTCACAATGACTTGACCTGAGGTTTGCTTTGTAAATGTCTTTAGACTTGAATTGTACTTACCTCAAAGAACTTCATCATCCTTGAACATTAAAGCATGGAAACATGTCACAGTAGAAGCGCAACATATAAATATGAACCTGAAACCCATCATATAATAATATGTTCTCGTTGTATTGGACTAACCACATTTTCTTCGAAGTGTCTTATGTCATTTGAGACTTGACTTTGGCCCACCATAAGGTTTATAACTGAATATAACTTGTATGAAATAACTTGTAAGACATCACCTTACACTTGGTATCAAATCTCTTGGGACTTGACCTTTTTCTGACACACTTAAGACTTGACTTGGACTCGCTATTATATGCTTTGAAAAAACGTGTTATTGCTATAAAAAGACTGGCTTCAAAGTCAAAATAATGTGTTTTTTTAATCTTCTATACTGGCGGCATTTTGCTAAATTATCCATGCATCACAATGAATTGTTAATTGAAAAAGTAGAGAATTAGTGTTTTGTATTTTAGGCTGTTTTTCTTATTTGACAGCTTTGTGTCTGCAATAACTTCAGGGTGAAACCCTCTCTTCACCGTAGTGTGTTTAGCCTTTGGTTATGAGGATGTTAAAGAGGACATTAGTTTTTTTTCAGTTTTCTTTCTCCCTCTAGTCTTTCCTCTTTTCTCCCATTTTCCGGCCTGCTGCCTGTTGGATGGCCATCCTCCGACAGCTTGAAGCCATTTGAAGGACCAATTATCCAATAAATGCGGCTTTATGAAGTTGTTTCCCTGCTGCTGTGTTCTTGGAAGGCAGAGGTGTATATCAAAAAGATTTACAAAACTGGAGCTTTAAAAGAAATAACCACCATTTGGAAAAATGTGACACGTCCTCCTGCAAAACAAACATAAACTGATTTGCATTATTCTGCTTTATTGTCTTGGTTGCCAAATCAAAAGTCAGCGATTGGAAAAAGATGTAAACAAAGACTTGAGCTATAAAACGCTAGAGAAATGTTCAATTGTATGAAGACACCTTAACAATACCTCCATGTGTGATGATTAAACGTTTCATCCCAAAACCACAGACATGAATCTGCTGTCGTGAAGCCTTCCATCAGAGGATGGCCCTCCTGCAGGGATTTATTTCAATAATGTTCCAAAAGTGGTGTTGCTTTTAAGGTCTGGCTCATAGTTGGTGTTTAAGTTCACTCCTAAGGACCAATAGCTTCTTTGTCTGGCAGGAAGGCGTTTTTAATATTTTTAACTTGAAGCGGTGGGAGCGGCCACAAAAAAAGCTTTTCTGAAAAGTTGTAATATTTTCAACTGCAACCGCACAGAGAGGGGATCGAAGCTGGCTGAAGTGCTTTTTCTTGAAGCTGCCGCATGAGGAAGTATGTTCTCATTGGAATTAATTGAAAAAGTTGCTGGCGCTCAGAAAATGGCGCTATGTGGACATGTGCCTTAATGTGTTGGGTGGGGTTAAGTCAGAAAAAAAAAACCATCCAACACCTCGAGTGGTCGTCCATATTAGGGATGCCAGTGATTATTCGATTTTTCGAATATTCGTTACAGTCTCCATAATCGACTATTATTTTAAAAAAATCGATTTTATTTATATATATTTTTATTATTTTTTATGGTTTTTTTTTTTTTTT
>NW_011350533.1:0-1799 GCF_000735185.1 Notothenia coriiceps
GGGGCCCGAAAATATTTCCAATTACCCAAGGGGGGCCCGACTGAAAAAGTTTGGGAACCACTGCTCTAGAGGCTATAATATTGACCAACGGACCACGGGCAGAAACACACATATTAAGTTCATCTTGAAGTAGTTAATAATTATTGTGTGTGTGATGGCTTGTGGGCAGGTCATTTCTTATCCTCTTCCCTTCCTCTCTTCTCTGACATAGAGGTCAAAGAGACGCCCTCCAGCTTTATCTTTGCCTCTTCATCACTTTATTGTTGTCTCTTTGTTTTTTTCACTTCCTGTCTTCCTTCCTCTACATCACTCTTTCATTTTGTTTTATCCCATCGCTCCTTAAAGTGAAAACAGACAACTACTCCCTTGTTTCCGTGTTCCAAGCCTTGCAACAAAGAACACACTGTATTTTGTCAAAATAAATGTATTCCATATTTTCTTATTTTAATCAATCGCCCACCATCATTTGCTTCTGGGGATAGTTGCTGCAACGACCCTAACATTTTAATCCTTGGTAGTTAGGAATAGTTACTGACCGTTATCGCGGGAAAAAAAGGTGCTATTCTCTCCAATTGGTGACGCACTCATTTTGTGCCGTAAATCAAGCCTCAACTTAACCAGGGACATTTTACCCCGTGGGACAGCTGGACCACTTGGAAAAAAACTAAATTTACTTTAATTATTATGACAGATTGCATTTTGACACCCTATTTTGGAAGGGATTATATATTTTGTAGGAAGGAGTTGGTTGGATTAGATTTGTAAAACTGACATTTTAATGGGTGATAATGGCAGTCACCACTATCTGCCCACAAGCACTCAAACTCTTATCCTTACACAATCTCCCAAATCAACATTAACATTGAGAGTTTGCAATTATACCCTTGGAGTCTTCATTAAAGGATGAGTCAATATGACCCACGACCATACTGAAAGCTATTAAACTGCACCACACGGCCATTATATAAGCGCTTATGAAAATGTAATTCAGTGTTAAGGTCATTCAGCAGCCATACCTCTGAATTAATCCACACATTTCACCACATATTGACTTATATGTTCTAACCTCAATCTATAACCTCATTTGCTTTGTGCATGTGTACTGAAGATTTTAATGGACTATTGAAACTAAATTGCTGTATTTAGGGACTATATCTTGTTTAACATTATCTGGCAGTAGCTCACTGTAACTACCAGACATAATGGACTTATCCACAATCTTAAAGGTCCCATGTCATGCTTTTCTGGTTATTACCCGTCCCCTTGTGTGTCCATCCATACATCCATCTTCTCCCGCTTATCCGTGGTCGGGTCGCGGAGGTAGCAGTTCCAGCAGAGAGCCCCAAACGTTCCTTTCCCTGGCCACATCAACCAGCTCTGACTGGGGGATCCCAAGGCGCTCCCAGGCCAGCGAAGAGATATAATCCCTCCACCTGGTCCTAGGTCTACCCCTTGGTCTCTTCCCAGCTGGACGTGCCTGGAACACCTCCCTAGGGAGGCGCCCAGGTGGCATCCTTACTAGGTGCCCGAACCACCTCAACTGGCTCCTTTCGACGCGAAGGAGGAGCGGTTCAACTCCGAG
Organism: Notothenia coriiceps; assembly: GCF_000735185.1. Lineage (NCBI taxonomy): Eukaryota > Metazoa > Chordata > Actinopteri > Perciformes > Nototheniidae > Notothenia > Notothenia coriiceps. Next base: position 1,583 of record NW_011350533.1, read on the forward strand.
TCCCTCCCGGATGACCGAACTTCTCATCTTATCCCTAAGGGAGACACCAGCCACCCTACGGAGAAAACCCATCTCGGCCGCTTGTACCCGCGATCTCGTTCTTTCGGTCATGATATACCCTATCTGATAATAATCCAATGCAGAGGCAATAACGGAATTTATATAAGACATTATTTTATATATTAAACATTTATATATGTATTTTTATATAGTCTTG
>NW_011350534.1:0-11625 GCF_000735185.1 Notothenia coriiceps
GCTGATAACAGACAGTTGGGATCGCGGCGAAATTCTCTCTGCAGACCCATTCTCACAGCGTTTATCAACCTTTTTCTTACTCAATATCAAGCCACACTTATTGTTTTTACTTCGTCTGTGACTTTGTGTGTGCTCAGGATGAGTTTGGCTGTGCTTCGCTGTGTATCGCTAAACAAGGAAACAACACCTCCACGGAGCTTAGCGCGATTCACAACGTCCCGACCAATCAGAGCACACTGTGCTCACAGGGAGGGTGGGGGCTGGAGCTACTGGAGCTACAACGAGCCGTTAAAGGCAGAGAGTGAAATTCAGTGAATACACGTAGTTTACAGAGATGCTGTTTGAGAAACCAATGTGAGTTTGGAAAATTGCACAATATAAATCTATTCTAGTAGACCTCAACAATGGAATTATGATCAGTGGAAATGGCCATGACATGGGACCTTTAAGTTGATTACTTTTCAACACTTTAAAACATTTTCTTTTGCAATCTTTCAGGCGCAGCGAGAGGGTGCATCAGCATTTACTTTCCTCAAACTCACCAAGGATTTCCTCTCTATGATTGCTCGTGCTCATTCAATTTGGTCTTATGCCCTCCCTCAAATCTTAGATGATGAAATGATGGTCAAAAGCTTGAAGGATTCCCAATATGATCTTTTTCTCACTGACCCAGCTATTGCACCAGGGGTCGTATTAGCAAAGTATTTGAAATTGCCTTTGGTGCTCAATGTTCGCTGGATCACCAGCGGAGAAGGCCACTTTGTGATAGCTCCGTCACCATTGTCCTATATCCCAGTTCCAGGATCAGGATTAACGGACAAAATGACTTTTTTCCAGAGGGTGAAGAATATTTTTTTCTATGGCATTATAGTGTTCCAGCAGGAATTCTTGGTGGGGCCGGTCTATGATGCCATGTGTGAGAAATACATCAAGGGTGGATGTGACATCATTTCGCTTCTCCAGGAAGCAGACATTTGGCTGTTCAGGTCGGATTTTGTGTTTGAATTCCCTCGGCCAACAATGCCAAATGTCATCTACATAGGAGGGTTCCAGTGCAAACCAGCCCAACCACTACCAGCAGACCTGGAGGACTTTGTTCAGAGTGCTGGGGAGCATGGAGTAATCATCATGACTCTGGGGACTTATGTGAATGCTTTGCCCAAAGAGGTCGCGAATGAAATCGCCAGCGTCTTTGCCAAGATGCCTCAGAAGGTAACACATGCTCAGAGATTAAATTGTGTTATTTCATGAAATGTTGAAAACTGCTAGTTTATAATTGGTAATTATCAATAGTAATGCTGCGTTCACACCGGACACCTCTGATCGCTCGAGTTTCACCGCGGCTGTCAACTGTGTTTATTCACATCATTCAAACAAGACGCGCTGGCCAGGGGGCGGGGCTTATCTCCATGTAAATACTGTGGTAGAAACCAACCAACTACAACTAAATTAACATATTTTACTGTGATGTTATTGTAATACACGTTTCAAAAATGATGCCGGAATGACTACATAGGCCTACTGATACTGGTTAGTAAAAACCATGAATTCATGTGCAGTGTCCAGACAAAACCTTTTAAAATGCGTGTTTTCTGAAAGTGAAGATCGGATCGATCAGGCTAAACTAACCTGTATAGGCTCCGTCCAAACTCACAACAACGTCCTAAAGACAGAAATAATGTCCGGTATGAACGCACCATAACATTGACAATTATAATAATAATAATAATACTTGATTCTATAATTTATAGTTTTATGATAAGTAGATGCAGGCTGCAGCAATGGAATCATCATTATATCTTTTGTACAGACACAAAACCAATTCATAATGATTTCATTTTCTGATCAGGTGATATGGAGGCACAAAGGTGAGCGTCCTTCTACTTTGGGCAACAACACCCTGATAGTGGACTGGATGCCGCAGAAGGACCTCCTTGGCCACCCGCAGACAAAAGTCTTTGTAGCTCATGGGGGAACCAACGGCGTACAGGAGGCCATTTACCACGGGGTCCCTGTGCTCGGTATACCATTGTTCTTTGACCAGTATGACAATCTTCTACGTCTGCAACACCGAGGCGCCGGAAAGATAATTGAGCTAGCTGATGTTAGCGGACACAGTTTTGAGCAAGGCATAAATGAAGTGCTCCATCACGACAGCTACAGACAGAACATGCAAAGACTGTCACGTTTGCACAGAGATCAGCCAATGACCCCGATGGATAAGGCCACCTTCTGGGTAGAATATGTGATGCGTAATAAGGGGGCACCTCACCTGCGTACAGAGGCTTATAAGATGCCCTGGTACTCGTACTACGGTGTAGATGTACTGCTACTATTGCTGACTATAGCGACTGTACTGCTGTTATTGACATTTGCCATGTTCAGGTTCCTATGCTGCAGAGCTAGAAGGTCGACCAAATCTAAACAACACTGATTATGGTCGAGTCTGTTTATCATTATCACAGCATTATTTAGCCAGAAAATACATCCAAAGGCATCTCATCATTTCTAATAGGCATTCCTAATAATTTCAACTACTATCCCTTGGTAGGTCAAATGGAACAATAAACAAAACAAATTTGGATGGATCGACGACCTATTGTAGCCCACACTGGTATAAATTACAAACACATTCTCACAAACATTCTCACACACATACATACATGTTTTGCTACACTTGTGAGCACCACACTTCCATAGCTTGGTGTGAGGACCATTTAATCTGCTGTAGCCAGGAGGAAAAAAATACTTTAAAAACACTTTTGCACTCAGGTGAAAAAAACTTATCCTCGAATATTTGTCCTTGTGTACTTATGATCCTGTCTCATTCGTCATCTGGGGGCTGCAGAGACCCCACACTGATGCATGAGTCAGACATCCCTTTCCACATGGTCATTATCCTGTACAGAGTCCTGCTGAAAAATGAAAACGGCTTGTGCAGACTCTAACAAAAATAACCCTGCTGATACTGTAACGCCAGCTTGTATTTATTCAGATTCAAGCTGTCACACAAGATTTATGACATAGTACACTTTTGAGTAGCTTCTTTTTTCTTGAATGCTACTCCAATTGTTTTCATTAAGCTGTTAACCATTTTTGAAGTTGTAACTTCATGTGATTTATTTGACAACCTATGATTTACAAAGTCTGTCAAACTTACTGTGTAACAGGTTACGGTCTGGTGTACAGGCTGTGTTTGCCTCCCTTCATATAGTTTTGGAGAGAATCTATACCAAAATAAAGGAAACACCTGGAAAAATAGGAAACACAAACTGTACGCTGATGGGGAGCAGTTTCCTGTAATGTCTACTCAATGCCCTAGGGGGCAAGTTAAACAGAATTGTTTTAAAAGTGGTCCTAAGCTATTATTGTATTATAAAAGCACTGAATTTGATGTAAAGATCACCAGCTTACGCAAAAGGTGGAAAATAAATGTCATCATGCATGTGGAAAGTCAGTTATTTTCCATTTTATTCAACATATTTTGCTCTTTTTTTTTGGAGATCTTGAAATATTGCCTTAAAATGTTTTGCTCCATTAACAAATATCTAGATAAAATAATTTCTTATCGAATAAATTGTCACGGGCAGACATTTCTCTCCAGCTGACTTACAAGCACTTCATCGAAATCGAACATGAGCATAGCCTTTTTGTTAAGTAAGCTACATGCTGTAATGGATGTTTTATGTGTTTGATCAAAAGCCTTATGCTTTCAGAATTAATCCAATGTTTGTATGTGTTCTGACATATCATTCCTGTTGCTTGTTTTTAAGTGTGCAATTGGTCTTGTGTGATGCAAGGGTAAACTCATATTAGACTTCACACTTTGTACTGCACTTTCGCATCAAGCTTTCATGTCAAGGTTAATGATTTTCAGAAAAACCCTCTTTGTCTCCCATCCAATGTAATAAATCGGTATACCATCAATGTGTAAGAAAATGTTTCTTGGGAGGCACTCAGCACACCAGATGGCCATATGGACACCCCCTCGACCTCTTGTGGAGATATATCGTTAATATGTGGTCTCCTCCACCAAAATTGTCACCCACTGCTTCAAATGGCAAAAGTAGATTGTGTTGGAGTTTTAATGTGCTTGTTGAAGTGATTGGAAAACCTCAGATACAAATTAACAAACATTTGTTACAAAAAACAATTCAGTGTTTTATTTTAGATGCCGAACGTATATCACTGTATGAGGAACAGCAAAGTATATTTTAATATCAAGAACACATGTATACATCACTAGCAGGAAGCCACAGGCATTCATTTTTATGGAAAACTTGATTTTGTCTTGCTCGTTATCATCTGTATTTATATAATCCATATAAATGACATAATTTGCTAAACTAAAACTATGCCAGTGAGAAGATAAACCAAAAATGCCCATGGAAAATCCTATCATTTCATAAAATTGACCATATTAAACCAATTCCCCATCCCTAAACAGTCCAAACACAGTTGCCTGTCGTGGCAAGGAAAGCTCTCTTTGATAAAGCATACTCTCATATGCTTTTGATTTATAGAACTAGTAAGGTTTTCCTGGTAAATCCAACCACAAGCTAAATAATATTTCACTTATCGTTGTTTGATACATTCACTGAGACTCCTGGGCTTATTTACGAGACAACGTGTGATGATCTATGAGGCCTGAAACCACATAAAGTATAACATTCAGCAGAAACACAGTTGAAGAAATAAACAGTAAGGAAGAGTTATGTGTGGTGGTTTGCATATTTATGTAATTATAAATTGAAGTAGCCACAAACCTCAAACTGTGCTTTTTAATGATTTACAATGAAAATTGAATTCAGAAATAAAATGAACCAATTGATGCAACTGATTGTTGAGTGTAATCACATTGTAATGCCATTGTCAAACAAGCCAAACAAAAACCAGTCTGTTTTACTCTTTAAAAAAAACTAATTTGAATAGATCCAAACAGTCAATCAAGTAGACATAAATGGCAGAAAAAAATATATTTTGTCTCTATGAGGAAATGCAAATACTGAAAGTCTTAATTGTAATGTGGAATACAACTTCAACAATGTATATTTTCTACTTTCTTGTTTATTTCTTGTGTTTACATTTTTATTGTACAATGCCATGTCTTTTTATGCTGCTGCAACACAAACATTTCCCACATTTCGATCTATAAAGTATTATCATAATTATCTTATCTTATCTTAACTTACAAAGCTCTATTTTGTTGAAATAGAATGTGTTCATTTCAGGCAGTTAAATTACAATAACTTAATTGTCTCAGCATAAATGTACTGAAAGTCAAGGACAAGTCAACATTAACTTCAACCCTTATGTTTACGTCCATGTATGTAACTCCACATAATTATAGGTTGCTGCTCGCTTCCCAGCTTTGTTTTGCCTTGAGGGAAAGCCGTACTTATCAAGAGAAAAGGACAGACACCCCAACATCAGTAGGAACAGCCTATATACTCACATAAAACAGTTCCATCAGGAGAGACTTCATTTTGACACATGCCATATGATAAATGTTAAGTCTTTGGCGATTAGACCCCAATCCTGAAATCGTATATCTAAAGGGGGAAATGCAGCCGTGATTATATAGGTGATGAGGTCTTTGGATTAGCTCTCCTGGCACTGGATATGATGGAGGTGGATGGGGAGAAGGTGGGCGGCAGCATGAAAACCTGAAATCACAGCTGACTGCAGGAGAGAGGAGAACCATTTTAAAATGTTGCTGCAGCACGGTGATTGGCTGCTGGAGAATGAGTTGAAATGTAATAGGTTAAAGAGAACGCCTGTGATGAGCTGATTATATGCAGCTGCGGAGTGAATGTATATATACCCAGTCTTCCTGAAAGAACTTGCGCTGAGCTTCATGTGTTGGGCATGTCTCTGTCTCGTAACTGGTATCAGCAAGTGTGACAGATAGCACACAACCTCCCTCCCTTTGTGTCCATATACTGTATCCCTCCCTTGGTCTATTTTCGACCGTGGCTCATTTTCCGTCCTTCTCCCTCCCTGATTTTGGACCCCGGGTTTCTTTGGAAAATCCTTCTTGTGATCATGGTTGGTATTGGATGATGTCACTGTGCATGTTCTGTGTTAGAGACTAGTCAAGGCCAGGCTGTGAGTTTGGTGTAATCAGATCCCTTCATATGATTAAATGGTGAATTTAGAGTATGGGTTGACATCAACCAGTAATTAGATTCAACATAATTGAAGAGGACACATTATGCTCATTTTAAGGGTCATATTTGTATTTTATGCTTCTTGACAAGTGCTTTATATTTGAAATACTGCCTTTGTTGCAGAACCCTTTTTCCCCCTCGGTCTGAAATGAGAGCCCAGTCTGCTTTGATTGGTTAATCCAATGATTGATCAACTTCTTGGAGATATGTCAGAAACGTCCTGTCCCTTAACCTATCCCGCACAATGTGTGGGACCGCTAGCCAACAGAAGCACAACTGTTACAAAGTGATGTATTACAGAAGTAAACAAAGGAGTCCAATCAAGGAGTCTCAGGAAGGAGGGTGCAGTGCTGGTGGGGACATGGTGAACTTTGGGATATTAGCCTTTGCCGACCATTTTTATGCACAAAAACGTATATATAATACACTACAGGAAAGAGGGGGAATCCCAAAAAAGCAGGACCTCCTTAAGACATCAATTAAGTGCTTGAAAAAGGCCAAATACAAATACCAAAATACTCTTGTCTCAAGGCAAACTTTTTTTGTGTTAATGTCATTTTTACAAAGCAATATTGCAGCAACATGCATGCACTTGCACTTTTATGTAACCCTTTCTAGTCACGAGACCACACAAGGTGTGCTTTCAACACCTAAGGAAAATATGTCTGCAAAATGTGACAAGACTGCCTTTGTAATTAATTAGTGTCAAATATTTGACTTTGTACACCACCTGTACTTCACAACCGCTTCTCTCTGTACTTCTCTCTCTCTCTCTCTCTCTCTCTCTCTCTCTCTCTCTCTCTCTCTCTCTCTCTCTCTCTCTACCTCCCACGCACACACGCACACACACACACACACACACACACACACACACACACACACACACACACACACACACACACACACACACACACACACACACACACACACCATTTTAGCCTCTTTGGCTTGTGCTCCCATGGGCATCCGCAAGGCGTGACATCACTCTCTCCACAGACACACAGCTCACTATAATTCCTCTCTCTACAGAGGAACTACTGGCCACAGAAGCAACAATGGATTCAGTGATCTGCACAAAAATCCTGCTTTGCTTTGGTTGGGCGTTTGCATGTGTTTCTCTTTGTCAATCCTCAGAAAACATAGTCATACTTCAGCTATGTATAATTCTCCTGGGCAAAGCACCGTCATCTACTCTTAAACCCTGTTGGATAATATGGCTAAATGAACCCAACAGTGTTTGATATTTGTCTGACTCTACATGTGCCTTCATCTTTTTTACCTTCTCACTGTTTTGATTTCTATATTAGCAGTTTGTTTGTGACAGCGAAATATTGGTTTGAAAAACATAACCATTTCATAGAATAGCAAGTGTTTTCTGACAGAATATGTAAGGCACAGATATAACAAAGCTCTTAACTTAACTTAAAACATGTATACTGTATGGACATTAAATGTCTGCAGTTATTTAATATTACGATTTTATTCTCAAGATAGCTTAGGCTAGATGTTTTCAAAGTCTGACATGATCTACTCAGCAGGTATGATGTAGCATCAACTAATTGATTAAAAAGATATACAATTTAAATGTAATTGACATAATCAGCAAGCACTATATTTTATTCATCCACATCTATCATTGTACCTAATTTTCTATAGCACACAAAATCTAAGCACATTGTCTGAGATCAGCTGAAGTGGCACAGTTTGAGTGGTGAGGAAATGTGCAGTGAACCTAAATCATAAAGTTAATCATGGCTGGCACTTTAATCCTGTCTCTGCAGGGACTACCTTCAAACCCCACACATTTCAGATCCATAGCTGTGGTCCCCTGGTTTTAATTTAGAATTGGATGTAACACAAGAGATCTGCCAGGCACTAAGCTTGGAAGGGAAGAGTGAAATAAGACTTTGGGTCGGTTCCTGGGGGGGAGTACGGTGTATTTTTATAGAAGTACACTATGTTCAAAATGTGTGTTCACCAAGAGTAGTAGAGCGGAGAGCTGAGACTTGTCCTTACTCCATGTGTGTGACAAGCTCAAGTGAAGTCACCAAGAAATATTATAATATTTGCATATTCATTAAGCACATTTATGTTTGATGATCAATGAACTGAAGACAAAGGGAGGAAGCAACACAAATCAGTTGTTAAAAACACAGGAATAATTATGACCCTGCTCTAAAGGCATTACAAAATAAATATGTATTTTATCGAGTGGTAAGTTGTTTAAAAAAAATGCTTGACTACAAAAACATTACACAAGAAACAACATCTGTAGTACATGAAAAAATAACACAACTATTGGTTTAATCTTTATAGCTATGGACCAACGTTTGCTGAAAACTTAATATTTTATTTTAAGGACTACAAGGACACTTTGATCACAACTTATTTACTAATCAACATTGAAATGATTTTGTATTGTAAATCTTTGGAGGGCTGTGACTTAATTCTTGGCCTTCTTTGGGTTCTGGAAAAGGATGACATTATCATAATCACATCAAGGATTCTGGATTGAATGCATCTTTGGGAGTTTTATCCTATAGATGTATTGCGCCGACTGATTTTCAGTGAAACAATATGGCCATTCTGTATACCCTGCAGTTGCTTCATGGGGAACCATTGAGCAGGCTTGAATCACAACTATGGTGATAATGGTAAGCCATGCTGTTTTTGAGGATCTAAAGATCAACCCAAGCATTTTTACGGTAACAAAAACCTATTTAAAGAGAGGAAATGATGGATACATTTAGACTGGGTTTAAACTGAATTTCATCCGGGAAATAAATTATAAACATGCCAAAACTAAATCAACAGATTCTAAGTAGTTAATAATCCTTGTGTTGACTGTTTCAATTGAAAGGACTCTTCAGCTTCTTAGATGCATGACCTCTTCTCCTTAGTATTTTATCAGCACCCTGTGACGTTAAATCTGCAATCCTTGTGCACACTTATACTCCCCTCTGCTGCAGTCGACTCCCTCCGCTGCTGCAGCCCTGGATCATGTTAATGATCTTGCAACAGAGCCCCACTCCACAGAGCACTTTTTCATAATTTCTAGCTGACTGTCTCATCTTCTTTTCTTTATAGAAGGAAAATATGATTGGATAAACTGAGTAGAATCTGAGATGCATACTTGTCTAATGTGCTACAGTGAAATAGAGCATAGAGTAACTGTTATATAATTCCTCAAATGGGTCATATGTTTGTGAACAACGGTGGCTAACATATTCTTATCATGCAGATATATTTCTGCAGGACATGCAAAAAAATTATCTTTACAAATGTATGGATTTTCAATTGGGCATGTTTACCATGCAATTTTAATGTTAACGAGGAAGGTGCCGATGTGATACCACTTCTACCTTGAGGTAAAAACAAATAGTTGATTGTGAATCCTGGTCGAACAAGGACATACACGGCAGTAATCTCAATGAAGATGGAAAGAAAGACAACTGTAAACAGTATACAAATGAAATTTATTTTTTAATCAGCATGTGATAATTTACAGAGGTTAAAAAAAACAGGATTTCATTTTGGTATATTCTTAAAAATGCATAAATTGTACAAAATTCGAGCACTATAAAAAGCAAACAACAGTCTTCCCAAGCCATCTGTTTTAAATTGACATAAAAAATATCTCTCAGTGGTAAATATATTTCACCTGACACACCATCTATCTCATGGTAAAAGTCCATATTTCCCTTGTACTTAAATGCTATTTTTCCTATTGGAAATGCAATACTATAACATACCATTCCATAACAAGTATGGTTCATGTGGAATAGTAAACAATCCTTTTTACTGGTGTTTTCGACAACAAATGCTAGATTGATTTGATCTCTCTCTCTATTGGTACACAGTTTGTTTTATCCTCCAGCACTCTACCAGGAGCACTGGAGATGCATTCAGTCCCTGCGGTGAGCCAGAGGTCTTTTCTCTCTATTGGATTGACTGCCTTGGCTTGTGGTGACGCCTAACCATCTTCCTTCTTCTCCTCATTCCAGCTGTAAAAAAGGAGTTAGCATTAAAGGAGAGATTTTTTTAGGTAAAAATATGAGACATGTGAAGAATAGATAGCTAGTTTTTCTCCAATTCCTACATATTTGTTAATGAATGTGTCAGTTCAATCATCTAACTTACCTGGAGCTTTCCTGGCAGCGGCCAATTTACCTCCGTCTGTGAAAAAGACAGGGCAACACAGTAAATCATTGCAATTGGTCAGACACACACACACACACACACACACACACACACACACACACACACACACACACACACACACACACACACACACACACACACACACACACACACACACTAAAGCTGTATGAGACAGAGAATGAGTAACACGATGGGATTCTTGCATTAGAGACAAGAACACTGACGGAGAGATGAAATCAGATAAGTGGTGAGATGGAACGACATCCAAATCATGGTGCACCATGGGCATGATCAAAAATGTACTTTATATTTTTGTTGATGTGAGCCTATTCAGAAGATAGACTGTCAAAATAAAACAACTTTCTCCGTAGCATCATTACTGAGCCAAAACAAACATCATGAATCAGAATTAGTGGTCCAGTAGCCAATAGCATTAGCAGCGAGTGGTGAAGTCATTAAGGATTTCTTGAAAATAATACAGCCGTTTAAGAAGCTTGGCAAAAAAATCTGCAAGTGTCGAAATAACTCCATAAATATGAAATAGTTTGATCAAACGGATTATTTTTGTCTTTTAAAGGTGACCTGTCATGCAAAATGCACTTTTGTACGTCTTTTATACATGAATATGTGTCCCCGGTGTTCCAGGGAACTCACCAAGTGTCAGAAAACACAACCCTCTCTATTTTCCTCCATACCCAAAAAAAGGGGCTGCAACGGATCTGATACAGACTGATCCAGATTTGAACACTTCTATGACGTCACAGAAGTGGCGCTACGGCTATTGGGCCAACTCCACCAATCAGGACGAGACAGCCACGGACATTGCCGTTCGAAAGCGCTGGAGACGCTGTAGTACATATGCCAGGCCTGTAGGTGATGCTGTTCTCACAGAATCAGCCCATGCAAAGACAGTGTTACATTGAGCGAAATGAGGAATGGCTAAAATGCATGATCTGTTTGGTATTTTGAAAAATAAAAAGTATAAATATGCCTTATATAGGTATGGTCCTACACTATATTATTCAAATATAGCATGATAGGTCCACTTTGAGACTGCCAAGGCACAAAGGGGATGCTTGCTATTCTTATCTTCTGCCAGCGTTATCAACATAAATTGCACGTGCTGTCAACAATGGTCAATAAAGTGGTGCAGGAATGAGTCCTAACGCTTTGTTCTACGACATAAAACACGTCAGTAAATATACCCCACTGGTGAATTTTAAAAACAGGAGTTGCTAACAAGTGTCTAAATGAGGCGACTAAACATCATCACGGGTCAACATTAGCCTCCTTT
>NW_011350535.1:0-52191 GCF_000735185.1 Notothenia coriiceps
TATTTTTTTGTTAAGGTTAACAGCTTCTTTTTAGCAGCTTACTTGTCAATTTAATTTGCTAATTACCAATCAGTGCTTAAAATCCTCCAGTCTCACTGACCTGCATGTGTTTGAGCTTAATTACAGATGGGTGCTTAAAGCCTCCAGTCTAGCGATTTGCATGTGTTTGAGATTTGGGAGGAGACCCTCAGCAGAAGAAATCACACCTGAAGTGGTGGGGGATAATCAGAGGAGCATCAACATGTATTGTGGAAAAAAAGCACCACAAATTCATTGGGTGCAGTTTTTTTTTTTATGTATCAAGGAACAGAAAAAAGGAAGTGAGGAAGGGGATTCAAACCACTGACCCATCTTCTTTTTATTCTTTTATTCACTGCATGTCTATTAAATGGAGTGAACAAATCCGAGCATAAAATAAATGGCAAGCTTCAAAAGTATCCCAATACTGTCCTTACAAAACTACTCATTGAACAGATGTGTTTGATGCAGCAACACATACTGGTTTGGCACATGGAGCTTCACTAGGAGCCCCTCAGGGATTTCCCTCTGGTACATTGTGTAGTGGTTACTCTGTGGTCGTCCTCTCGGCCGGGCATGACATACTCACTGCTAGAAATTGATGACAGAAAGAAGGAGTAAGGACGCCCAGTAAATTAGGTCTAATGGGGGTTTGAGGCTAATGTGTGTGCCAGTAGTCAACCTAAGGCAAAACCCTGCATGGACAGCTCATTTAGTATAAATGAGTATTGATTAAAGTTACAGATAAGAGAAAAAACTTTAAATTAAAGGTGAGGCAAGAAATAGCTCCAATGTTTAAGTAGGCTCTACAAGCAAAACAAGAGGTTTTTCTCAATATAATTTTTTATATTTTATAAATGTATTATGTACATAAACATGATAATTTAAATCATAACATACACTAATGATACAAGGACATGTATGTACCCACTTTTGATAAAGCACTATTGTTGCATGTTTACATGCATTTTTGAAGTAAATTGTAAAAACGGCTTTTGGAGCTTTCCAATCCTCTTTAATTGAGATGATTAGGTGATTAATTTAAAAGTGACTGCCTTACATTTATGAAGCTGCTTTATTTTTGGTTTGGCACAGTATCTTTTCATGGGTAGTATTCTGAACATTCTGTATGCCGTAACGTTCAATTAACAATGTTTTCTATTCTTGGATCTGATTAAGCAAATACTACTTTTTTTTAATGCAAACTACTGCATAGCGGTGTTGTTACAGATATAGTGTTACTATCGGAACTTTGTCTTTTAACTCTAAATTTGCAACACGACATTCTGGAAAAAGTTTGGAAATTGGAAAGTTTTACTAATGCTTATGGTATAGTTTGGATGATTAAATGGACCCTGAGGTTTTTCAGCCTGCAATGCTGAATAGGCAAAATACTGATGCTGCAGGACTGATGTGAAAACAAGCCACGCAGAAAAACCTCAGTTCATAAGCAAGGATTTGGGCCACCAGAGAAATACATTTGGTGCCAATTCCTGTTTTTCAGAGCATTGGCTCTGCCTGAAAGCTTTTCCTGAAAGCTTTTCCAGTGGTGGATTGTTCCAACAAAATGCTGACAGTTTCTAAATATAAACTACATACTGTACATTACATTAAATCTGACACGGTACTTGAAGTTGGATATGAATGTGTGAAAAGGAGTATTACTGACTTCTAAAAGTCAGGATGTGTCGCTCCCTGCGGCATCAATTTTGACCATTTTAAAAACCTGTCACTCTTGCAGTAAGTCTCCAAAGATTAAGGGAAGAGCAGTAAATTGCTGGAGTAACCCTTACTTTCAATATTTGTATACTCAGAAGCTGATCACTGATCATTGTTGCGCTGGAGTGTGAACTAAAGAATATAGAATGACATTGTAAGTACTTTTGTAAGATTTTCTGCCGGAGTTATTCGTTTAGTCCATCATTTAGACAGAATGGAGTCGGCTGTCTTGCAAACCAATTTTTCTAAGTGTAGTGTTATTATATTTAACTGCAGCATAGTTCAAATAAATAGTGTGTTCAAGGCAGTGTTTGCAGTAACAGTCCTCAAAATGAAATTACAAAATCCATGTGCTTTGTCATTTCCATCACGGAAACTTTGTTGTTCTGTAACAATGTCAACATTTGAGCTTTTTCACTCCAACGTAAACATATGTTGCTTTGGGGCACTCGCTAAGACTGAGGCCCTTTTTTGTCTTGGAAGCAAACATTTACTTCAACTTATAAAAATATAGAGAACATCACTGGATTTAGGATACTTATTATGTGCCCACTTGGTCGATTGCTTGGCCTGTGGCATTGCTGCTGTCAGCTTTCTTCAGAACAGCTCATCCAAACAACTTCAGACTCAACCACGCACTTCCTTGGGTCCTTAGCAATGCACCAACGTCAATCGGGGTCGTACACACACACACACACACACACACACACACACACACACACACACACACACACACACACACACACACACACACACACACACACACACACACACACACACACACACATACATACATCAACGGAAATCATTTAATCTGCCCCCTCAAAATATAGGAAAATTAGTCGCTTTACTTTGAAACTACTTTATAAAGTAGAGTGGAGGTATTTGTATTGTACAGTAGTATCCAACTTTCATGTTTGTGTGCCCAGCGTCTAGTAGCAAACGTTGGATTACAGAGCAATGAATCTCCGTCCCTCTGCTGCACAGAGCGCCGTTTGCTGTTTATTTATAGATTATTAATATTGCATGTGTTGTACAAATACATCCTTGGGTCTCTAACATTACACCCACTAGGTTTGAAGTAGATACGATGAATGGTTCTCAACATAGGTGAAGACCGAGAGACATTCCTTCTTTTATAGTTCGAGATGAATACACATGTTTAAGGCCGATAGCTCCCACCTTTATACACTGCCATTAACAACGAGATGTGTTTGTCATAGAGTGCTGGAATCCTTTGAAAATTACAGCTAAGAATTACATTAATTAACCTTCTGAATATATTACGACTCTCCGCTTTGAAAGCCTATTATATATGATTTAAAAAATCTGTCCTGTTTTGGATGTAAAGTGAAGCACTTAGTTGTACTTAGTGTGAAGGTATACCACTACATTTATTCAGAGTAATGGCTGATCTTTTATTATTCACCATCCCTAAGTTATTTTACTGTCAACTGAGAAAGTCTTAAAAACTGAACCCCTTTACTGACTAATATTTAAATACTTTTTGCAACAAGGCTTCAAAAGCAGACCGTAGACTTTACATTTAGCAATGCTTTTCCGCAAAGGTGCAGCTGAAGGTGAGAGATGAGAAGAAAATGGGCATGAATAGTTAAAATATGTTGTTTTCAAAACTGTTGAGATTTCCAGGGCAACCACATCCATTTGAGTCCAGATGATAAAAGCATGGTTAATGCAAAACCGAACGAGCAGCCAAGTAAGTTTTAAAAAGACACAATTTCATTGCCTTTAAAGGATACAGACGTAAAACATTTATTTTAATGGGCGACAATAACAAACAAGACTTAATAGCCTTGGTCTTTCATAGTTTAATCATCCAAATAAAACTCTCCAGTGGTGGTCTTTAAAAAAACATATAACAAGGAATCAGTGCTCTGGAAACATTGTGGGTCTCCATAAAAGGGGGAAACGTGTAGCATTGTATTGTTACCTGTATTGTTACATAAGCCAAAGATAATTTCAACGTCCTTGACTCGTCTCTGCGTCTCTGTCATAAGGGCCAGCTTATGTGGACAATAGCCCAGAGCTTCAGGACGTACTTACAGAGGAAATGTGTGTTCTCGGCTCAAATCTGTTTATACTCTCTGGGGTCTGGAGAGTGATCGCCGTGCAGAGTGAGACATTTCTGCCGCTGCAACCTGCGGTTTCTTATAAAGAGCTATTTACTCATCCTTGGCATCCCTCACATTGAGCTCCTGGGAAAGTGGAAAGTGTATCAGCAGTATACAGGAACTGGCTTTCAAATGCCACTGAAATGTATACTCACTGTTCTTTATTTATTTTTTCGGATAACTCACATGATATGAAACCTTATCTTACAGAAATAAAGCACACTATCCTCTAGTTAAACTTAATTTCCCTAAAATATACCCATCCTGAAGGTATTATTGATGTCGTGCTGTTCAATTCTTAGTCTAAATATGCAATATGAGATATTTTACATGACTGAAAAAGTGAAGTCATTTATTCTGATACTGTAAAACGAGGGGAAGTTTCGACTCAATGTCGAGAGGATTAAAACAAGATGTTGTTCATATCATTAAAAAATATGTTTTGCTTTGTAAATGTCAACAAAGTGAAGGGGAGAAGGATCATTGTTTGAGTGAATATTTAAAAAGTTAATGTTGACTCCAAGCACAACACTGTGTAATGAAGCCACATCTTTGACATACAGTACCTCAGTGCTTTCTGGGACATAAACCCTGTTTTCTTGATCAAAGCTATGCGCTTTAATACACATATTGGATTAAAAATAACAATCTGAGCAGTGAGTACACTTCCTACAAAATAGATGAGGCAGTTTTAGGTGAACACAAAACAATGACAAGTTGTTTTGTCTTTTGTTACGCCTGTCTTTTACAACAGGGACGTTAATTTAAAATCAAACACATTTTATTCCACTTTTTAGAAAATGTTTGCTTACTGAATCCGATATATGAACCAGGGTATTCAGAGTGGCAGCCTCAGTCTTATCTCCAGGTACTGTAGGACAAAAACAGATTCATTTGAATAGCTTTTCAGAGAAAATGAGACTAATGAGGATTTCAAGACCTTAAAAGGCCACCCTTACCTCAGAGAGCACAGAGAACCATGGACACAAAATAAAGCAAGACTCCCACACAAAAAAAGCGGGATTATAAAATATGTGACTAGAATAATCATGTTGAGAGGGTAGCTGCCTTTTAAAAAAATGGATTATAAACATGGAGAGGTGCAACTTCCTGAAATTGGCGACTGATTATTCTCAGAAGCAGAGGACAGGATGTGGATGGCACTGTGGAGACGAAAGACAAACTCTGGGTTAGCGTCCAAGTTTAGATTTCAGGTAACAATCACTCACACTCCTCTGCAACGGAGAGTAGTCCAACACTTTGTTAAGCTTTCAACAACTGTGTGAGAGTGTGTGAGGCAGAGAGGGAAGCATGAAAAGGGGATAAGACAGGATGGGAACAGAGGGGAGAAGACAGGATGAGAACAGAGGGGAGATCACTGCCAGCTGGATGTTCATTTTGGAATAGCACAGGCAGAGATGATGCTTTGTAACTGCACAGACATTCTCTTTAGTCTCTTCTTTACCTTTATAAGAAAAGCATCAGTTTAAGCTCATGCTTCTTTTAACAACAAGAGCGCTCACCAGTTGTACATAAATGGCCATCAGCAAATACTTTGTATAAAAGTTATTGCCTTCTAATTCAGCACTGAGATATATCTGAAGCAACAACCTCAAACGCTCAAAATGTTCTGCAGCAGCCAAATCAGTAGCTAAATGAACTCTTGTCAACAAGCACAGCATTAACACTGGTGTTTCTACCCACTATGCAATAGGCTGTAACGTGAAACTGCACTGCTCTACTTATGAGAGAATTACCCAGCACCTTATGTCAAAATCCCCCTGGTGCAACAGTCTTGCTGTGCTTCCTTTCACTACAAAATGCTTTCATCTAGTGCAAAAACACTACCGTCATGATAAAAAAGGGTCTATGTAGTCAGGAGCCAGCTTAAAAAAAACGGAATGCCTCATTTTAAGTGAGGGAACTTATACTGTTTACCTTTCCATATCTCATCAGATGTTGTTTAAATGTCTGCCACAATAATTTGCCTTACATGGGAGAAGAATTAGCTTCAGGACTATTTTTAGAATCCATAATACTGTCTGATTTCTGACCCGTCAGCCACACAGACTCTGTTCTGCAGTGTAAAGGAGATTATTTAAATGTGCTCCACATTCTCCTGCATGTCTTTACCTTTTGTTTAAAAAATATGCTTGTAAGCACAGAGACAAGAACCAGTAATCGATTATAACTTACCTTAATCGGCTATTGATTAACATGTATGATTTACTACCACAAAATGGTTAGAGGCATGACTACTATTTCACATTTAATTCAATCTGATTCACTTTTCTACCTTCTTATGAGTATGTGTGTTCCTAAATCAGTTGTATTGGATTAACTAATGCAGTTATTGACCCTCAAAGGGAAGAGTATTTTTGTTATAATGATATACGGTAATAATTAGGAATGAACAGAATACAAAAAAGACAGGGGAGACACAAAGAGGGCTGCACCCAGGAGAAGTCTCCATGTGGGACTGAGGCTGAGTTTCAGGGAATGCTGTTATCCCACCGAAACAGCCAGGCCCATTTAATAAAGAGTGTATCAGAGAAAGACAGAGGGACATGAAGCCTTAAATTATATTGAATTAGAAAAGCCTTAGGAGGCAGCTGACTTTGCAAAGACGAAGCAGAGGTTTCTTTTTTTTTCAACATCGACTAAGATGGTATTTGTTGAACATCATAATGCTTACCAGAGGCTTTACTTCCTTTACTTACAACGGCAACACAGAACAATGATGGATACTTAAAATAGCACATGACCATTTTCTGACCAACCATACAAACAACTGTCCCAGTACCAAAAAGAACACTGTGGCATTTCAGTACAACCTCCGGTTTAAATGGAAATCCTGCCAACATAAACTCACACACACACACACACACACACACACACACACACACACACACACACACACACTCTCTCAAACACAGACACACACACACACACACACACACACACACACACACACACACACACACACACACACACACACACACACACACACACAAGGAATGAGTCTGGCCCGAAGACTCTATAAACATGTCAGGGGACGTTCAACAGCAATACACACTATTATTAATAACGTATCATCAACAGACCTATAAGTCAGAGACAGAGAGAGAGAGATACAGCTCTTGTGTTCAAATAATAATGGGTGAGCTGAGAAGTCATGTGTCTTTCATAATGTATCCCACCCAAAGTGTCACTTGTGACACATTGGAGTTGATATAAGCCTGCACCTGAGAATTGAATATGTTCAATATTTGGACATTTTCAAATAACAGACATTAGAAACTGTATAGATATTACTCATATAGCTGCCTTTATATGGTGTCTGTTTTCACTGGATGAGCATCAAATAAAAATGAAATGTTGTGCTCTTATGTATGTTGAATGAAGGATTGTGTTTGACTATATGTTTCAAACTTATATGATGCAAAATTACTAACAAATATGATACACTTGGGGCCACTTGACTTGTTTTTTATGCAAATCAAGAAGGCGTTTATGATGGTCTTGGAATGATCTTCACTAAACTCTCTTTTGTTTCTTACTTGTAATTTAGACAATAACAAACTGGAAAAGTGTTATTTTCATTTGTTTGAAGGAGAAGCTAAATGTGTGGCTAAGTGTCTTGTTTATACTTTAGCCCACTGTTGCAGTGCCACAGTGTTCAATGCGTTTCCTAGTGCGCACGACCAGTCTGCAGCAGCGCTCCGCAGACCTTTCCCAGGCATCTGGCTGCTCTGCGTTTATTCCTGGAGGCGCTGCTTTTCGCTCCATCACCCCCCCCCCCCAAGGTGGATAAGTCGACAGGGAAGGAACATCGGCAGAAATACACCCTGCGGAAACCGGACGCGGTTCTGAACCTGGTGTAATTCACCGAACGAACTTCATTGCCGCTTATTTTTCGTTTCCAGGATGTGTTGCGCGGTGAGCTGACTGCGGTGTGCGCGGTCTGCGTTTTTTTCCACACAAGACCGAATGGAAGTCGTGATGTAAACTGATAAAAATCTGGATGTACATAGGGGATACTCTCAAATCTCCAAAAATGATGTGGAAGACTGCAGACTACACTTAAAACAAAAATAAAGCCGGACTGGAATCATTTGGCACTGACACTTTAACAAGCAGGGTCTGTCTGCAGATCCATACTGCAGGGGAAACCACAGTCAAGAAGTTGAGGCGAATGATTATTTTTAAAAAGCGAATGCTTTATTGGTCCTCATTTGATGTCGGGATAATTTCCAAAGGAACAGCATTGATCTCCATGAGCGCAGTCCAAATGCCCAACATCTCAAAGGTTAGTTATGTGCTACTTGAAAAAGCTCGTCTTTGCTATAAAAGGCTTTACGCGTGTAAAGAGAGTAAATGTTGAACTGTTTTCTTTACGGTCTTTCAGTCTTTAACTGTTGAAAGGACCAAATATAGGAACAGACAAGAGTCCTCTTTTTGTTTTTCATCCATGCTATTTCCTAGAACCTTTCTTGCCCACAAACAGAAATAAAAATGTCACAATCTCACCAGTGAGTGTGTGCAGACGCCATTTAATACACATGGTAGCCTACACAGACTGCCAATTTAGACAGACCTGTTGTCGTTAATTAGTATGCTGACAATTTAGTTTTTATTCCACTGCCATTATAAACGCAGGACAGCCTTCTATAAATGGGCTTTGTGGTCCACTGCAAAGCTAATGCGCTGTCTAAAAAAAAATCAACTTTTAGAAGAAAGAAGCGAAAATATTTTCCTCCAACCTGACACACTTAAGTGGGTGCTGCAGTGCTTGTGTAACAAAACAGATTTTCTATTTCTAAATCATGTATTGATTACAGTAAAGTGTGATTACTGAGGAAAAAGACTGTGTGTGTGTGTGTGTGTGTGTGTGTGTGTGTGTGTGTGTGTGTGTGTGTGTGTGTGTGTGTGTGTGTGTGTGTGAATAATAGCACACACAAATATCAGCAGACCATCTACAGATCCCCTTGTTGTTCTGGTGTTTGTGCTTGGTGGGAAGCCTGACTTTATCGCTGCTGTAGTTTGAGTTTAGAGACAAACAGATACCTGGCTGAGGTGAAATACTATGTCAACATTTATCTTGAACATTTAAAGAAAAAGCACCAAAACATTCAAAAGGATACTTATTTCTTCACCTTTACCTCCATCAATGAAACAGTGAATCACATAACCCAGACTAAGACACATATAAAAGTAAAATAAACTGTTAAGGCCAGCAGTGGGAAATATACATTTAAAGTTCTACTCTTGCAGAGTCTTCCTTCCTGCTGTCCATGCATGCTCTGTCTGCCCGCATGATTTTTACTCTACCATCTCAAGATTCCAGTTATTTAGTGACTGCAGGGTCCCTCTGCGGCCAGTGCAGAGGTATTTCTGCTACAAAGGAACATTTCTCAACCAAGTTCACTATCAATATCAAACCAAGGCCTAAGATCTCAATGAGGTCTGAAAATCTGCTACCAAAAAGGCTCCCCTATAGAAAACAAGTTCTCAGTGGAGCACTTTTTTAAGGTGATTTCATTAATTGAGGGACGACACTGTAGAGCATTTTTGCTGCAGTAAAATGGCACCTAGAGTGTAAGAGTGACAAAATGCTAAAAAGTTGAAGTCAATTGCCTCTTTTTATTTACACCTATTTAGTTTTATAAACTTCAATTCAAGCCATTGTCAGGCTGTGGGAACATTAGGGTTGATAGTTCATAACCTGCAAAGTGACATTATTGCTTGCCACCTGCCTCAGAAAAGGACTGATCAAAAATTCAAAATTAAATAGTTTGAACTGGAAATCTATAATTTCCCCCAAATGTAAGGAATACTGTAGTTTGGCCTTTAGGGTGTTACTATACCAATCTGTACAAAGACAAGGTGTGAAAACAAGACGTTGTTGTTTTACAGGGGGTTTTGTACCAAACTATTTCTTGGCATGGAGTAACTTCCTGAGGTCTTGTCATCACAGTGAGGTTTCTAAGCAACTAACTTCTGGCAGGTACTACACCAGCGATAAAATTATGATGCAAGTAACCTTTGCCAACCACATTATGGTTTCACACAAAAATGCAAGATAAAATGTTCATTAATGAGCTGTAGAGTAGCTGATTTTCCCTGTTGTATACTATTGTCCTAAACTAAGCCAAGCTAGTTCTAGCACATTTCTACCTGTACAGACTTCCGAGTGGCATTCATAATTTCATCAAACCCTCAGAAAGTAAATTAATAAGTGTAATTTCAAAACGTTTAAGCTAGGACCCAGTTCCTATGCAGAGAACCCAAATTCAAATGGTCTGGAACCATATACGCATGTCATCCCCTCTGTCATCTCCAATAAAGGCTAATCTGGCCCAAAAGATTGTAAAACAAAATGTTAAGCTATTCCTTTATAAATGTAAGTGTTATTTAAGTACACAGAGCTTTGGGCACGACACACATCTACAGATATTTATAAAACAAATGGCTGCTCTTGTTCTTATAATTAATTGGCCTGCTGTGAGTCTGTTAATCCTCACAATATTTATTGGAGAAAGACAGAGCAGGAATAAGTTGTCCTTAGATAGCGAAAAAGAGGAGGCTTTATGCACAAGCTTTATTTAGTTATATTTGGTAGTATTAACTTTTCCTACTTCATCTTGTTAAGCTCTCTTATTTTCATTCTCTCCATCTCCTGCACCCCCGGTTTTATTTTCCTCGCAGTCCCCTGTTGTTTTAAGTCCTTTAAAGAACAGCCAATCCCTTGTGTTTGTATTCACTTGTTGTGCTTCTGTTCAGTGTGTATACTTATACTTAGAATTACATTAGAAATAGCCCATTATGATGGTTGTACTGTAAGTGAACTTTGAGGTATCTGTTGTTGTAAGGCTATTTCCTCATTTTCTGTATATGTTCAGAATTGACAATGTATTTGAAGATCTCGAGACAGCCAGTGCCAAAGATATTGACCTTTCCTCGTTGGTAGACAGTCCACCGTGTCACTGTGAAGGATTATTTCTGTGAAGCTGCACAGCGCCAGAAGCTATATTTTGCCGTCACTAGGCAACCAGCTGATGTTGATCACTTAGCAAGCATTCCTAATTAAATTAACTAAAGCCATTAGTAACTCAAGAATTAAAGGTCTTCAGCTGCGACACTTCAAGCCTGATTGTGTGTATCATGATGTGTCTCAGTGAAACAGTAACACTGCCAACACTTCCTCCATTTCCCATGTTTAATCTAGATGTATCTGATAAAAAAAAACAGGTGCAGGTACCTGGCATGACATTTTATTTATTTACTTTTGGTACTTGATTTGTTTGTCCCCAAAAATATGTAAAGATCCTGAGAAATGTGAGGCACTTGGAAAGCAAAGTGCACTAAGTTAAACCTCCTACTGCAAAAATAATGCATAATGACTAAAGAGAATGTGTTGCTTCAGTAAAACATACATTTAAGGAGATTTATATTCAATTTGCAGATTTTGAAAATACTTGAAATCCTCCAGACTTCATTACAGTTGCAGTCATTCTTTGAAATTGTAGGAAAATACATTAAGTGACACTTTAATGGTTAGATTGGCCAGGAATGACGTGCTTCCTCTCTATCTGTCTTTATTACTCTGACCTCTGTCCCCAAATTTCTCTTCCTCTCATTTTCATCTTTTCTTTCTCAGTCAAAGCCAACAACCAGTGTCTTCTTTCTCTCATATGCTTGTCTGTGCCCTCTCTAGTGTGAACTCCCCCAGCTTGGCATCAGCTGTAACAGAGTTTGCCGAGTGCTGGTTGGCTGAAGCCCAGGGAGATGTCACAGCTGTACTACCGGCGGACTGACAGCTCCTCTTACCGGGACCGCATCCCGCTGAGAATAGTGCGGGCCGAGTCGGAGTTGTCGCCTCTGGAGAAAGCCTACCTCGGAGCTGTGGAGAAGGGGGACTACGCTAGTGTCAAACAGGCTCTGGAGGTGTGTGTGTATGCATTTTGGTGTGTGTATTTGTATTTATACATGCATTGAATACTGGAACATTTGGTTAGTAAGACATGAATGAATAAAGCAGCTGAAACACTTAGTTATGGATGGCTTGAATCTAATCAGATAAGAACTTTATTTATCCCCTTGGGGAAATTCAGATTTAAAAATTAAATAGAATACAAATTAAAATAAAAAATAAAACAGTAATAATACAACAAAAATAAAGTCATAAAGTATTGAAATAGGATATCATTATCACAGTAAAAAGTTGAGCATGTGTATGAACATGTTAAATATATTTACATAATTGTGCAGATGTGAGTGCAGGTTAAAGTCTTGATTCATCACATACATTTAGAAACTATTTGAACATTTCTAAGTAGCTTGTGGAGCCATGATTGTCCTCTTCTCACTTTCAATAATATCCGGGGCTTTATTTACCTTGACAAGTGTCACAACTTAAGTAGACAGGGAATATTGCTAGAGACCATCTGTTCAGTTGTCCCACAGTACTTGGAGTACACCAAATGATGCAACAACTAACAGGGGGCTTGGCACGTAGCAATACAGATAACAACAGATGCAGTTAGGTAAGATGGGAGAACAGACGACAGAGAAACTATTCAGTTATTTACAGTGTTGTGCTAGTTACTGAAAACCAGTAACTAGTTACCATTACTAGTTACTTCATTTCAAAAGTAACTCAGTTACTTTACTGATTACTTACACCAAAAAGTATTACTTAAAAAAAGGGCTCCCATTAATGCCCTTATAGCCTTCATTTCAGTACTGTTATTGCATTGGAGAATAATCCAATCTGTTGATCAAGAAATAGAAATAGTAGAAATAGTAGAAATAGCCTGCATGTGTTCTACAACATACCGTGCAATGGCTTTATCAACTTTTCCCTGGCTAGCAGTCCCTCGGTTCAAATCCAGTCGCTGTTGCTTAGGTGGAGTGGCGTCGGATGAGTCTGGGTCTGTGGTCTTAGCTACTAGCTTCGTCCCAGCATGTTGTTTCTGCAGATGTTTCAACAGATTTGAATTGCTGTTTTGGGAAGTAGATAGGATATTTGACCCGCCAAGACACAACTTACATTTAACTAAAACGTTATTTTCTTTGTGCTCGACAAAAGTGAAATAGTGAGAATACCTCCAGGCGGAGAAACTCGACTTGAGCTCTGCCGCCGCCATGATAGTTTTGTTAGTAAACACAAACACGCCCACAGCGCGTCTCCGCATGTGACACAGGAAGTATCTAAGTACATTTACTCAAGTACTGTACTTAAGTACAGTTCTCATCTCTGTTCGCCTCGCTGTTGGCGCCGCTCACCAACGTCTGGGAGCCGAGACTATATAAAAAAAATAACTGAGTAACGCACCATGTATTAACGGTAACTGAGTTACTGAATTTAAAAAATAACGCGTTAGTACTAGTTACTGTCAAAAGTAACGGCGTTACAGTAACGCATTACTTTGTAACGCGTTAGTCCCAACACTGGTTATTTACAAGAAAGCAAATCTTAATCTAAGGACAGAATTATTGCACTCAAAGCTTCAACATTTTAGGCTTTTATCTTAATATGTTGCTGTCGTGACCAATTAATGCCAGGTTTGTCGGCCACAAGTACTATTCAAAAGAGTATACCTTGATTTAGCATTGCACTCCTTTGACATTGCAGGACTCACATTAGATCGTTTTTCAAAAAAGGATCAAATACATTTTCTCTTTTATTACACAGAGTGTTTTTCCCTCAAATCCTGGTGCATACATTACCCACAATACAACTCCACTAGCGACAGTTCAATCAGACATTCACATATGTTATGCTAGTAGCGACAACATATAGCCTTGAGCCTTTAGCCTCAGGCAGAGATAAGAGCAGCCTACAGAGGTATGGTAATCTCTTTTCTTTCTGACTCCACAAGTCCAGATTTTCTTTCATTTTTTATATTTAGGCCCCACACAACATCCCTTGTGGACATTTATCCATTTTCATGCAGCTGTTAGAGCCAAACTCTGTAGACTTAAGTTGTTCAGAAAGGTCTCAGGATTGAACATTTCCGTTAAAAACAACGTGTTTTCCATGTCAAAGACTACTTTCTCTTTTAATCAATGATATTGATACAACCAAACCCTGACTTTCTTCCAGGAGGCAGAGATCTACTTCAAGATCAACATCAATTGCATCGATCCTCTCGGCCGAACGGCTCTACTGATTGCCATTGAGAACGAGAACCTGGAAATCATTGAACTCTTGCTGAGCTTCAGCGTCTACGTCGGAGATGCTTTGCTACACGCAATCCGCAAGGAAGTGGTGGGAGCTGTGGAGCTGCTGCTTAATCACAAGAAGCCCGGCGGAGGCATGCAAGTAAGGAGGGGAGGATGGAGTTAAAGTGTTGTATGTGTAAGAGAGTGATCTGAAGACAAAGCTTTAAGGATACTAGAAAAGGATCATTGTTGATGTTAACTTTGGCTCCAAAAATATGTTTCCTCAAGTTTTTCCTGCAACTAAATCATGTTCTGATATTTAAACATAGAGTTAAAGGTGGGGTAGGTCATTTTGGAGAAACCAGCTCGAGTGCACTAGAATTTGAAAATACACAACCGGAAAAAATCTCCCACTTCCTAACAGAGCCCCTCCTCCAACACACACGAACGCGCACATGACCAATGAGGGCACGAGATAAGTTTGTGCACAGATGGAAGGCTGACAGGCAGGTAGGCCATCCAGTTATTTTAGCCGGGCCGGCTCAGATGATTGGTCGTGCTTTTTACAGCGCTACGGCTTCCACAGATGACGTTTTTTTAATGTATTTTTTGTCAAAGCATTTCATATATTTATTGCTATCGGGATGTTAAGAGCATTCCATGGAATATAACAAAAATTGTTTCTGAAATAAATTACATACCCCACCTTTAATGTTGGTAAAATACACCAGCCTTGCGTGTAAATGGTATAATGACCTAATTTTATCTAAAATAATATGATATTTTGGACAAATGCAATGTGCAGCCAACACCACCCGTATTGTTTATCATAAAAGGTGGGAGCAGTCATTTTTTAAATCTAAATGAATAATAAAACCTCCAAACCCCACTGTGTTTGAAGGTTTGAACCCTGGAAAGTGCACAGTCTAGTGGCCAATAATGTAATAAATGCCAATTTGTATTATATTAAGAATATAAAAATGGTGATGTTTTGAGCAGTTATTACATTACAGTAGTTTTACATTTTTCTCATTGTGTAGGTTTCAAGCTGCACGCAGTGGCCTGAAGCTTTTTATATAATCTGAAATAATTGACCCATTTTGTTTTCAACTACAACAAAAACTGAAACTTGAAATGGCTGTCTTCACAAGACTTGATCTATCTTCTGGAAATGGAACAGGTCTTACAGAGTGAGATTTAATTAGAGCATCAACTAAGAGAAAATGTGATGTATATTTTTCCAAATGAACAGTATATTACTTTTTTTATTTAGTGAGGACTGAGATTAGCTGGAGAACGCTGCAGTTCAACCCATGCACCTACTCTTTGAGAAGTGCCTTTTAAGAGCTTTAATTGCTGTTATAAAATAAAAAAAACAGACTAATTAATTTCAGATTGATGCCCCTTTGCACCGTTTGCTCTCCACTCAAGGAGTTTTTTCTTTGTTGTTGTTTACTGGTTCCTGACTCACGAGAACTGCACTGACTAGAAAACACACATACATGAATTCACATGCTCTATTCCTCTCTCCTTAGAAGTAATGCACCATGAACCACAAAGGAACAGATGTTTTGTGGCTTCATTGATCAACTGAAGGGTGGATGTTATTGCTTTGCCTTTTTAGAAAATATGCATTTGTCTTTGATAGAATAAACTGAAACGGTGGAAAAAGGGACAAATGAAAGGAACATGAACAATATATACGGGAACAAAAGAGAGCTCAAACACAAGAGATAGCTCTGTCGTGTTTGCTAAATGGATGTGGGGCGAATGAGATATAGAGGCCAAAAATATCCCGTCCGACCCCCTCAGCTGTGACATCAATAAGCAGCCACATTTCCCCCTTTTCCCTTAATGTCTTTGTGCGATAGTGCTTCTTCCATTACACGAGTAGGTTGTGAAAATAGATCACTCTTGTGCTACCAAGCTAATCGGTTATATTAAATGGCAGACTGGGAAACGTGTATTCCTATCAGCGTCTTTTCTGGAGATTCATTAATAAGAAGATTAATTTTATGCTCTCTTGGTGTCTAGTTTCCTTTCTATTTTGCAGGCTGTCAGAATGATGTGTCTGTTATTTTCTTAGTGTGTTATGGCTTGGTTGTTGCATAGGATGCCAGCGGTATGAACAGCATCATGTCATTCTTCAGAGTAAAGATACGATCTCTCAAAGGCACAAACACTAGAGCTCATAACGCCTCAATTATAAGGAGCTTCAGGGTTTTTTTTGTTCTATTGTTCTTCTTTTTATAGTCCACATATACAAGCTGCATGTAGACATTAAGATAGCACTGTAGGAAATCCCGCTTATCCTCCATATAACACAGAAAGCATGTCATCTAGCTCGAATCCACACAGATTTGAGCTTATTTTCCGCAGTGTCATGAAAAAATAGAAATGCTCTGTGTCCCATTTTATACTAGCTTTTTCTAAACGTTTGTGATGTTGTAGGATGACAGGAATCAGTGGGGACTCTCAGAAAAGACACACTGTGTGGTGCAGCAGATGCTAATCTTAATCATTGTGGTGTCGGTGGATGCCTCATTCTAATATGAGTAACAAATATGCATTACAAGAACTACAAGTGGGCTATTATTGTGCTTCTCTTCTCCGCTAATGTCATTACTTCACATCTAGCAGCCTGCACTCCTCCTGCTCCGTGCTTGGGCTCGGTCCAAGGCAGTTTGATGTCGCTTTTTTGATGTCCGTCCTCCTCCCACCACATAGAGAACAAAGTAAATAGCTTATTAGATCACCCTCCTCTGCGAAGAATGACGACTCACAGTCAGACGTGGCTCTGTGCCACTCTTTGGAGTCGCTGCTGCCCTGAGACTATACTCGGAGAGAGTGACAAAAAAAGATTTTAGTCGCAGTATGGATAATGAAACGTTTTTGAGAGAATTAGCCAATCCCTTGATAACTATTCTTTATGGTTTGCGAGTGACACTGAGCTCCACTGGTACTATTTCGTTTCATAAAAGACTACTCTTATGTGAAAGATTTCTTAAGAAACCTACAGTAAAGTACAGTTTAGATTAGGGCTGCTCGATAATGGCAAAAATCATAATCTCCATTATTTGGGTCAATAATTGTAATTGCGATTATTAAATGTGATTATTCTTTAACTTTGAAAACATCCATTTATTGGAGAAAAAAAAGTGAACAGTATGTTTTTAACAGTTGATTACCCTGAACTTTAAGTATAATTCAACTGAAAAAAAAAAAAAAGATAAAAAAAAAAAAAAAAGTAATAATAAAATAATCGTTTTATTTGATTACGTTGTTTTCGTAATCGTTGCAAGCCATAATCGTAATCGCGATTAAAATACGATTAATTGAGCAGCCCTCGATCAGATCTTGTATTACATGTGACTTGCACATTCAGATCTATGTCTTTTGGCTTGTGAAAACAGAATAAATATATATACTATATTGAGACATAAACATTGCAAAAATGATTCCAGACATCAGCCAAGCAAGGCTCTCAGTAACTCTTTGGTTCAGTCAGAATTATCTCACAACAAAAAAATGTATAAGTAGGAAATACGTCACAGATATCTATGTGTATATGAGATGAATAATCCCAATTTTGGGATAAATAAATTATATCTATCTATCTGTTTCTCATAATGATTACTGATATCCCCTTATTCTTCCCCCTGCACCTTAAGGTTAACATGTGTCCATTTGTATTAAATGTCTCAATTACTGTAGGATGGATTTCCAATAACATGTATAGCAAAATATTGCATGCTATCAAACTGAACTAAGATAGAGAGCTTGAGAAATATAAAAAATGAGTTTGCATTTTAGTTTTGAGCATGTTAGCATGCTGGTTTTACTCATTAATGCTACAGCCTCACAGACGCACCAAATGTGCACTTTTAGTTTTTTTGTTTTCAATGTATAACAGTGCCCTCATGAGGTGAATGAAGAACTTGATTTACAGTTTATGCCAGGTATTAATTGTGACCATAGCCGCGGGAAGTAGGGGTGCTGGGGGTGCTGCAGCAGGGCGGTGACGGCTCGGTTCGCTCACGGCCGGCACCGCCCTTAATGTGTTTTTTAAACGGCATCATTGAAGTTGTGCTGACAGGCGACAGAGGTCCAACATGTCTCCGCAGCGAAGCCACTATGTAAAGGTCCCAATAGCATGGCTATCCTCCAACACTTCTCTGACTATCCCGTCTCTCTCCTCTATGTTTCCCTCACAACAAATTGGATAATAAGGCCTTCAATTAAAATAAACGAAAACAGCCAGCTGACTCCTCTGCACCCTGCAGCCGGGTTTTCCCTCTGAATGACATGGGAATAGCAAAAGGGGTTCAGCTGGAGTGGAAGATAAGAGGAATCGGCAGAATGAGTTTCTTTCTGACCATAATGATTCCCTGTGAAATGTGTGAAATACTAAGACGCTGCGGACTATACCCTTTACAGCGGTCATGATATGGATGACATTTTGTCTGCAACTTTGACAAATGGGCATATTTTTCTTGATGGTATTTGAATTATTTTCGCAGCTCAAAGCGCCTGTTCTTTTGGCCTTGCTTATTCCATTGAACTCCACTGTAAAGACCTTTGATCTGTTCTCAGAGAGGAACTGTTTTAAGCAAATAAACAGCTTCCACTGCATTGAACATGTCTGTTAAACCTGACAGAAGGCAAAGAGACTCTGATGTTTATACAATTCTAAAAGGCAACAAAAGGCCAAGGCCAAATGTGTTTCTTCAAATATTTGTTCCATGTGTGATTGAAGCATTGACTCTCTCCTCTGAAAGGTGCCTCCTATCTTGTTGGATAAGCAGTTCTCTGACTTCACCCCTGACATCACTCCCATCATCCTCGCTGCACACACCAACAACTATGAAATTATTAAGCTTTTGGTGCAGAAAGGCGTGTCAATGCCGCAGCCACATGAGGTGGGTAAAGCATTTGTATTTGTTGTTTTGATCAGTGAAATCACACACCTCCAAAATGTCAAGAAGTGTTCAGGGAACAAACAAATCACTGCAGTTTTTACACTATATTATGTGGGGTTATAAAAGTGTTATATGTTCATTATTATTATCCATTTAGTTTATACAGAAGATACTCTATGGAGCTTTTACAATTTTGAAGTAGGTACTTAGTTAGTATCTGTTCAGTTTATACCATGAATTATTGAATAAAGATCCTATTTAAGATGTAATCAAATAACAGACCGTGACTGAATGTCTGTGATGAATGTTTTCTGATGCTTTTCAAGCATCTGTGTTTTTTAAGATTGTGATCTATTAAAAATTAAACTAAATTATTATTTATTTTTCCGTGATTGCACATCATTTACTAGATCAAAAACTTGTCAACGTCTAAATAACCCACCCAGACATGACAGTGATTACTTGCATAATATAATAATAGATACAGAGCCTTTACTGCGGGACCAAATCATGCACAGAAATGACCACGTTACTAAACACCATGAAGCCTCATTAGAATGTGTTATGCTCTGTTTGATGTTGCAGGTGCGCTGTAACTGTGTGGAGTGTGTGTCTAGTTCAGACGTGGACAGCCTGCGGCACTCGCGCTCCCGCCTCAACATCTACAAAGCGCTGTCAAGCCCCTCGCTAATTGCGCTCTCGAGCGAGGACCCCTTCCTCACTGCGTTCAGGCTCAGCTGGGAGCTAGAGGAGCTCAGCAAGGTGAAGAGAAACGTCCTTTTACAGGATTTGATTAGCTGTCTCTTGCATTCACTAACCTCTCACTGCCCTTCCATGATACCGTGATGTAACCTTCCATGAATTGTCAATTTATTAGCCCCACTTTTTAGTTAAATTGCTCTTGGTGATACAAATATAATAAAAGTTGAGCTGTGAAAATCCAGAGGAATTATAACAAATGATTGGTCCTTGCCTTGATGGTATATTATTTCCACACGGGAAAAAAACAAAACTATCTTCTGTATATTTTAGAAGATATATAGCAAATACAAATGTCAGATCCTTTCTCGACATAAAACTTGAGATTTCCCATAATATATTGACTCGACTACTGTCAGGGTTGAGTGAGGCAAGCAGGACCCAAATGCAGATAAACAGAAAATACCTTTTATTTCAAGGCTACCGATACAGAGCTGAACTCTCTTTCCCGTGAACACAGTCAAACAACAACAAGGAACTCACAAAGACTAACAGAAAACACAGAACCTAAATGCACACAGGACTAATCAAACAAACAAGAGACAGGTGAGGAGGGAGGAGAAAACACAGGGGCACCAGGTGAACACAATCGGGTAATCAGGTAGGAGGGAAAACAGACAGAAAGCAACAGGCAAGACAGGGGGTGAACACTTTTCAAAATAAAACAGGAAACCAAAGACAGAAAAAGACAAGACAAAACACAACACAGACAGATCGTGACAAATACAGCTCCAAGGTTTTTGCAGGAATATTGATGCTAAGGTGTATTCTGTATTCCTAAGGTGGAGAACGAGTTCAAATCAGAGTATGAGGAGCTGTCACAGCAGTGTAAACAGTTTGCCAAAGATCTCCTGGACCAGACAAGAAGCTCCAGAGAGCTGGAGATGATCCTCAACTACAGAGACGACATCAACTTATTGGAGGATGAGGGCAACAACGACCTGGCAAGACTCAAACTCGCTATCAAATACCACCAAAAAGAGGTAAGCAAGGAATATAAAGCTATCCTGTTTTTGCTTAGAGCCTAATTTAAAGCTTTCTGGATGGATGAGAAGGCTGTGAATAGAATGCAGTGAGTGAGTTACATCTGTAGGTAATGTGATACACTCATCCTGCCATTATATCACATTTTACATTATTATTATATGAGATTTGAAACACAAGAAAGCAATAGTCTTTGAAGGACAAAACATGTCAGGCAGAAAAAGTGTATTCTTTGTTCTATATTTAGGAGTAATTGGAAAGGAGCAGGGAATGACATCCTCCTGCCTATCAAAAAATAATAAAACACACAGTCGAGTGCACCTGCCCCCTCTTGCTTTGAGCTGTGACAGTCAGATATATTTTTAATATCCCAGATTCAGCCTATTGAATTGTGCAAAATACAAGAAATCATATTAGGTTTTTTTCCAGGCTTCTCCTTGCCTCTCCACAAATATTTGTTGTACCCTCCTGTCCAGTATTGTTTGTCACATTATCTGCTGCAGAGCTTGTTGTTAGATTTAAATGCAAATATACCCCATGCACCATTTACTTATTGTTTTCTGGCCAAGAGTGCCAAACCTGCAGGTTTTGCTGCAGCGAGCCAATAAATTCTCACTGCTGTCACTGCCTGAACAATGGTACTGTGGTGTAATGATGTTAAATCACTGTCAGGTACTTTTTTGACGGTGCCAGAAGCTGGTTTGAATAAGATTTTATGTTTTTACAGCTCACACAAATGACAGAGCTGCAATTCAATTAACAAAGCATTGCAGCGGCAAGGTAATAGTAGTGTTTCAATGTTAAGATTGTAACTGTTGCTGGGTGTGTAAGATATCTACTTTTTTAAATAACAACAGAATTTTGTGTAGAAATCTAGCTAAGTCAATTCAGTCATGTTGTCGCTGAAAAGACAATAACATGTTGGGATTTCTTCATACAGTGCATCCAGTTAAACATACATTGGGTAATATTGAATGCAGAATATGAAGGACATTTGGTTTTAAAGCAGTGGAAAGCAGACAATAAATGAATATTGAGTACTATCACTATGTAGTTTGATTAGAGAATAAATTGGACCCTTTTTTCAGCAACTCTATGGGACGTGACATGCATTTAAAAAGTATATTCATTATTATGGGATATGGTTTAGCCTAATAACTCCAGAGGAATACTTCACAGTCAACTGATTTGATGTGTTTCTCTGTTGTTTGATAAACATTTGGCAGTGGGTGGTCATTGACAATTAGTATGGGAAAAAGGCTAATTGAACAATTTAAAATGTACATTTTATTTCAATCAATTATATTTAATTTGTGCTATTGCCTCAATGGCTAAAAGAATGTCTCTATAATGCATTGCATTTGATTTCCAATGTAAATGGTGAACTGATAATAGCTTAAACGTCTTGTAATTGTTACTGATTACAAAAGATGTGTACACTTGCATTCAGAGTCTTCCATACATTGATTAGTTAATGATTGCTGTAATCAATGTACAATTATTTACAGCCTACTTTTAAATGTTAGTGCTGTGGGTCAAAATGGAAAATCATAAAAGTGATGCATGATATTTTTCTGGCTTGAATGGAGGATGCGGACCGTTTATAGCGTCGCTGTTGTGGGATGTCTTATGGCTTCCTCAGGCAATAAGAAAGGGGTGAGATAGATATGATGCTGCAGAGGTGTTCCGCTGTAGTATATAAAGGTGAAGCAAAATGATGAGGAAGCAGACACATTACTCCCGGGAGCAACTTATAATTAATCTAGCTGTCTATTGCCGGGAGCCCTGCCTGGCTGCCGGAGCAGATGCACTTTTGGAAGCGTCTCGATTAATGACGCTGCTGTTTCCTCCCTCATCCATACAGTTGTTGTGCGTATTTCCTTTGTTGGCAGAGGAGCATGTTGAGTCACGAAAGGACAACTGGGAGTATCGCACAGGTGGTCATGATGATTGACAGTCTCCTGTAATCCAGCCCCTCATCAACCTCTCTGTTGTTGGCAGTAAATATCTCATTGCACCCACAGTAATAACTCATCCTCTCCTGTGGTCGCTGCCACAACAGTTACCCTCCCTAATTATTCAGGACATGTCCCAATATGCCCTTCTCCTGCATCCAATCCATAACGCCCTTCGATCGCATCAGGACATTGATAGAGGACAGTGTCTCATGATGTGGGTAAAAATCCACCCAACTGCCCTTTAAAATGACAAATCTCGACACTACCAACTAGACTGGTGGGCAGTCA
The DNA here is from genome assembly GCF_000735185.1 of Notothenia coriiceps. Classification (NCBI taxonomy): domain Eukaryota; kingdom Metazoa; phylum Chordata; class Actinopteri; order Perciformes; family Nototheniidae; genus Notothenia; species Notothenia coriiceps. Next base: position 22,945 of record NW_011350535.1, read on the forward strand.
TTTCAAATAAAAGTAACTGTGTGTACGTGAATGTTATAAGAAATGATAACAGTCCTGTAGTGTATTTGATTATTTAAATTATCTCTTAAAGTTTCTTAATGCAACAGGTGAACATCAGCCATTGCAGCAAAATGTATCTTAACCTGTTTCCTAAAATCATATTACATATTTGCGTATAATGAAGGAATCGCAAAAAACCCATGACTTTCATTCTCAAAATAAATCCAGGAAATATGTTGATTTCTGTAAAAAAACAACTCTGATTCTGCATTGGGAGACTTGCAGACAAAGATACATTGATTCACAGAGGTATTGCACATTATTTGGTAATGTAATTCTGATTGTAATGTTTGTAGTATGTGGACCGAATTACTCTGAAGGAGGCTGTGTGAAATTGGATTTTATGTAAATTCTGCCACACAAGCAAAATCCCATTAATAGTTATCTTGGCAGCGCTGTTCCATAAGATGCAGCATTACAGTATATCCTTCAGACAATCTTTAGTAAACAGTTCATTGATCCGGAAAGAGGAAACATTAAATGAGTGAAGTATTGTACAGCATTAAAGATGTGCTCCATAAAATTCCTAACAAAATGAAAACAGAGGAAACCGTTTAGCTTGTCTGTCAATGTAACAGCGCTTTTCTTCTGAAGAGACGGTTAATGGCATGTGTAAGGAGAAAATGTATACACACACACACACACACACACACACACACACACACACACACACACACACACACACACACACACACACACACAGAAGTGTTTCAAGTTATTGCTTTGTGCCTGTGACAGTTCTGCCCTCTGCGAGGCATCGAGGGTTAAATGAACGCTTGGATGAACTGGAATAGCTTGAAAGAAGGTTTTTGCAGAGAGCAGTTATTATGTTCAGGGCGTTTTGTCTGTGTTGGTACCACCACTCATCTCTTTTACCGCTTTTGCAGACAAACACTCCAGCTCTTAATAATAATTGGCACTCACGACACACGGTCGGAATTATTTCTTCCATAGCAGTGGCTGTTGATGATTGTCGCAGTGAGTGACGAGGAGTGACCTTCAACTTAAAAACTCAAGGGCATTCGTCCTCTTAAGCCTCCTATGCATGGTGTGTGTTGGCACGCATTTGCATATTCATCCTTGCATGTGTGTGTGTTTTTTAACTTTGCTGCTGTTCCGAGGGTTTAGAAAATAAATCTGTAATGGTCTGAGCGGACAGAGCAGTCTGCACTTTGATGCAGCGGGATGCCAAATCAGATACATTTGATAAGTAACACATACAGTACACAATAAAGTGCAGATAATCCCCTTTACCTACCGGAGGGTTTCAACAGAGGAACATTTCTATTGATGTACTTACACAAATGTAGGTGAATACATTGAATATTCACAGTGTGAGGACAAACAGACCTTCACTTTATTGTTGTGACTCTCAGAGGCACCCAGGGAAACCTGTCTCCTACATGCTGCAGTTTGACGTTGCCCCATTGTGAAATCTCATAAAAACTGCAATTTGGCATTTCAAAATGTTTATTTTGCCTCCATTAAAATGGAATTGCTCAATAAAATATGCTGTGGAGTAAAGGATCATAATTAACAATCAATTGTTTATGCAATTTCTCGGCAACACATATCAGTCTTCAAAGTTCAGTAGTCCAGTATGAACAGCCTTTAAATGATAGTTTTCCTAACATGACAAATGTAGATGACTCCAGTTCATTTCCCAATGCAATTATTGCAAGGTGTATTAAAACAGAGTATAAGAATATCATATTATAAGGACAGATTTCTTCCAATTGTGAACTAAATGACCAGACATATCTCATGTAGTTTTGTTAGGGAGATGTTGTGCTTAATGTAATCTATCATCCATCTTTTCTATTTAAAAATATGTATTTATTTCGACATATATCAGAACAGAAATAAGCTAAAACATAACCAGTTGTAAGTCAGTGTGTGGCATTGTGAAAGCGCAGCAGAGGAGTTCCAGCAGATACATCACCTTTGTGAGGCCGCAGGGAAACTTCACACAGTAGGAAGCACCCTCAATTGTCGTCTCACACTTCTAATGTAAGGACTCTTCTGGCACCTTTGGAAAGCTGACAGTGTGGAGAAGCAGGAAAAAAAAAATATATATATATATATATACTTTTCCATCACGACTTTAGACCAGGAGGGAATGATTTTGAGTTGTGTGAAGAAGCCAACGGCGAAACATATCACACTTCACTACTGCTGAGCTTTGGAAGTGGTGGTGATGACAGAGAAAGGGACAGTTGAATAGCAGAGGTGTGTGACAGGGTCGGTCTTTCCCCCAAATGGAAAATAGAAAGGTAGATGTGTATAAGGAATGGAAGGTACAGTCAACAGGATTCTGGTTCAAAATATTCAAAAATACTACAGCAGCATAAAGGAAATGAACAAAACAAATTACATTAGTAAGCTCTTTATATTTTCATTGAGGCCAATGTATGAGACGGTGCTATAATTGCTTAGCTTGTATTTTACCTATTCTTAACTACTGTATATAAAACAGGAAAGTTCACTTTGTCTTCCTGCATAATAAAATACTGGGAAAAACAAATAAAAACACATTAAGACACAGGTTTCCTTTGTTAAGTCGATAATCCCATAAGGTTTTGGAGACGTTATTATTGCAAATCTTTTGCTAAAACAAATGCATATCAGCATGGATACATTTCCTAATTATAACGCTAATTAGCTTAATTTCTGACCTCATTAGCTTCACTGTCGGGGTTTAATACATCATGCTGATTAAGCCAAGATATCAGGCAGCTCAAGTGCCTCTTGTTCACTATAATTAATTAGGAACAGTGTTTTGACAAGCAGTGAAAGATAAAGGCTCAACGTATTGGTTATGGACAACTTACTTGTACCCCATACAAATCCAAATGCCTGCGAAAAACGGGTGTTATAAAGTAATCACAGCTGTCTTCAAATTGATGGAAACAATTCTATTTCCAGCTGCTGCAGAATTTAAAACAATGGCTCCATTTTTTTGTATCATATTATTCACGGAGCTCATGTACTTTATCAAAAGATTTAGCCTGCACCCCTGGGGCAGCTTCAGACTTTGGTTGCAAACATTTGATTTGCAGATATATCAGGTTCACACCAAAAGGAGTCATATAAAAAGGGGAAAATCAGCAGGTAGCTTTTCCACTTTTTTAATCCCAAAAGTTAACATGTGGTATAATGCTTGTATAGCAACTCTTAGTGCACAGCGACAGCCAACATTTCTTGCAACATATAGCTGGCTATTCTCTCCCCCCTCCTCCCCCACATAAAGAGGGTAGAGAAATAAGATTATCGTCTTCCTCTCCACTCATCCATGAAATGCATCCCCTCCTAACTTCCCCCTCTGCATTACCTCTCAAGTTTTGTGGCATCATTGTAGTCAAAGTATGGAAATATGAGCCATTTTACTCCAGACCCTGACACAGATAGGGATCTCTGGTTCCCATGGTAACGAGGCTGCAGAGTTGGTGAATTGGCACCCGACGGAGCCGTCGACACTTTGACTCTGATATAGAAGCTCAACGTGATAATGATGATGACAACACTGTGTGTTCCTGCGTAAGTGTGTTTGCATTTTCCCATGCTGTTAGAGGCATTGATACAACACAGAGTTTGTTTGTTTGTTTCTAGGAATTCAGATTCCTAATGTCACCAGATGCTGCCCATGATGCAGTCCATTTTGCGGAGGCAGTCCCACAGCACACACACAGTTTGGCATCATGTGAAATCTGTACTCAGTTACCAAGAGGAGTATAACAAAAACATCTCCCATGTTATTCCTTTCATTATTGCAGTGTCATAAGGTATTGGTCCCACAGGAACACAAAACATCAACAAAGCCAAACAACGGGAAAGATGACTAAGAATATTTCCACATGTTGATTTGCGTTCCAACCGCTTTCAATTAATCTTGTCATGCAAGATGAAGTTCTGACCATATTCAGACATCTCTGGAAGGAGTGCTCTGGTATTATCTTAAAAATTCCATGCACTCATAAAAACATTTATTGTAAACATGATTTTTTTACTGACTTCGGTCCCTTTATGGGTTTTTGTGTCAACGTAGCCATGACCAGATTCCCTTCTTACTGTATATGTGTGTTGGTGATAGCTCTTCAATGTTGTACACCACCAACATATCCCACTCCTACGTATATATCCTCTGAGCTGGAGCTTGCTGCAGTTTCTAATTCTAGCATATGGCCACTGGGGCATTATGGTCTGTGAAAAACTACTAAATAGCCTCAGGCTGAGGATACTCTCTCCCAGCAGTCTTAGTGCTGGAATCATGCCTAAGACGAGTGTATGAGGAGTTATTTTTAAATCTGTATTTCCAACAGAAAAGTTGAACTATTCGCTTGTTTCATTTAGTTTGTAGCGCAGCCAAACTGCCAGCAGCTCTTGGCGTCCCGGTGGTACGACGAGTTCCCCGGCTGGAGGCGGCGCCAGTGGGCAGGGAAGTGCATCACCTGTGTGTTCATCGGCCTCCTCTACCCTGTGTTTGCTGTCTGCTACCTCATCGCTCCCAAGAGTCGCCACGGCCTCTTCATCCGCAAGCCCTTCATCAAGTTCATCTGCCACACGGCCTCCTACCTGACCTTCCTGTTCCTGCTGCTCCTCGCCTCCCAGCACATCGTCACCACCGAGCAGGACCGGCAGGACAGGCAGGGTCCGGCTCCGACCACCGTGGAGTGGATGATCCTGCCCTGGGTGCTGGGTGAGTAAAAAGGGTGATGTATCCTAATGACTTTGGTGATGCCCAGACGTTTCCTCTAACTCTAACATAGGAATGACAATGTAGCTCAGTGAATCTCTCTACAACCATTGAAGGGATTGCCGTGAAATTGCACTGCAATGAATTGATATGTATACCGTTGGGAATCCCTAATCTGTTCATCCAGATCCATTAACAAGCAAGCACTTTAATTTGGTTAAAGATTGTTTAATCACCTAATAGCTTAGAAAAGGTAAAGACATCTAAGCCTGACCTTGCATTTATTGCTAATCTAATGTTAGCGTACAAACATGAGATGAAGAACATGGCAACATTTAAACCTGCTAAGCATTATTGTAATACCTTTACCTGCTCCGCCCAGCTGAGAAATTATTCTTATGTTACTCTTTTGCACACTTCGAATCCCAAAAAGACTTTTAGAAATATCTGCCTACCAGTTACTTTATATGTTGTTAATCTATGGTTTAATAATATATATATATATATATTTATTAGATAATCAGTTAATCTCTGTCCTTCTAGGATTCATCTGGGCAGAGATCAAACAAATGTGGGATGGCGGTTTCCAAGACTACGTCCATGACTGGTGGAACCTGATGGACTTTGTCATGAACTCTCTATACCTGGCCACCATTTCTCTTAAGATTGTAGCCTACACTAAGGTAAGCTAATATTTCAAAACAGTGATAAAAGGGACAGGTTTAGGTTAGCCTTCTTGTGTTCTCACTTTATATGTTTGCCATCCTTTGTCCTGTTCAGTACAGTGGGAGTAAACCCAGGAACCAGTGGGAGATGTGGCACCCAACACTAGTGGCTGAGGCAGTGTTTGCCATAGCCAACATTTTCAGTTCCCTGCGCCTCATCTCGCTCTTCACTGCCAACTCTCACCTGGGGCCGCTGCAGATCTCTCTGGGGAGAATGCTGCTGGACATCCTGAAGTTCCTCTTCATCTACTGTCTGGTAAAACACTGTTATCATTTGTGTACCCAGGCGGGAATATAAACATGCAAACATAAACATATGGATTGACCTAAATCAGGGGTGTCAAAACTTTTTTCACTGAGGGCCACATACAGAAATATATTTGAAGGGCCGGGCCACAGCATGGCTTTCCAAAGGGTTTAATTGATGTTGTTACAAAAGGTGTTGCAGCTCATTCCTTAAAACAGAAGTCTCAGACTGCTTTTAATAAGCGGAAATATGAAGGGTATATTTCAAACTTGTTATGCAAATAAGGTTATACGTTTTTTCAAATGTAAGTGCCTGAATTTATTTGAAAAGTGGGAATACTAATGTGTATTATCTGTTTACTATACATATATATTTAAGAAGTAAAACATAAGAAAAGCACCAGTTTCTGATGTGGGCCATATTTTGCTTTAATAATTTTCTGAGGCCCAATTCAAAATGGCCATAGTTTGGACACCCCTGACCTAAATAATGCATCCACTCCACCCACACTCTCTTCTTCTTCAGGTCCTACTCGCTTTTGCTAACGGGCTGAACCAGCTGTACTTTTACTATGAGACAAAGGCTTCAGATGAGAGGGGGAAATGCAAAGGCATCCGCTGTGTGGAGCAGAATAACGCTTTCTCCACGTGAGTTCACATGAATCTAAACTTGCTAGCATGTGTGATGTTGTGAAATTAGGTGGCAAAGTAAGAAACAGTTGTGTGTATATACTTTTAAAAGTATGTGAAAAGTGTTCATGTTGCTTAGAAGAATAGATTTTAAAGCTGTTTTTGAGTGACACCTGTCTTTCCTTCACAGGTTATTTGAGACCCTGCAGTCTCTCTTCTGGTCCATCTTCGGTCTGATCAACCTGTATGTGACCAACGTGGATGCAGACCATCAGTTCACAGAGTTTGTCGGGGCCACAATGTTCGGCACTTACAACATCATCTCACTGGTGGTGCTCCTCAACATGCTGATAGCCATGATGAACAACTCCTACCAGCACATTGCAGTGAGCACAGATCAAACATATTAAGAACAAAAAGCTGCATGAGTGTTTTTGAATAGATCATGTTCGCAGTGCTTTTGATCTAGCCCTAATCTCTGTTTCAGGACCATGCAGACATTGAGTGGAAGTTTGCTAGGACAAAGCTGTGGATGAGTTACTTTGAAGAAGGGGCCACACTGCCGGCCCCTTTCAACATCATCCCCAGCCCCAAATTATTCTTGTACTTTTTATGCTGGATCAAAAGGCATGTGTGCAAGATAACAGGATCCAAGCGCAGTGAAATCTTTGGAAGTCTCGGAGTAAGTCAAACACAAAATCACACTTTAATATAGTACGTTTCACAGGGATAGAAAAAAGGGTTTGTTTGTCTTTAATTAGAAGTATTTATTGTTTTGTGCTTCAACACTAAGAAGCCATATGGAGTAATACAAATGTGCAACACTGTGGAGAAAAATCATGTCCTTTCTCATCTCCCACTCTTTTACTTACTCATCCTCTTTGCTACCTGATGTCTTTGCAGAGACGAGCAGCAGAGAACCTGAGGATAAACACTCAGTACCAGGTAAACAAAGTCAAACAAGCAGCGAATGATTACTGCCATCTGCTAGTGTGTGTGTGTGTGTGTGTGTGTGTGTGTGTGTGTGTGTGTGTGTGTGTGTGTGTGTGTGTGTGTGTGTGTGTGTGTGTGTGTGTGTGTGTGTGTGTGTGTGTGTGACAGCGCAAACGTTCTGCTCTTCGACTGCCTTTCCACGCAATTTCTATCTGTCAATACAATCTCATACAAACGCTTTACAATTACACCCAGTGGGATGTTCGTCTCCAGTCTCTTCTTCCTACTTGTCATTATCTGCAGGTGGTTATTGTAAACTTTTCCGATGAAGCTTATCAAGTATTTCCTTTTGCGCATGTATAAATGGAACATTTGACTGTGAGTTTTGAATTGAAGCGACTATTTCATTCAATATTAGAGGATGTTATTGTGTTCATATTCCCTTTTTAACCGATGTAGGAAGTAGTGAGGAACTTGGTGAAACGTTATGTGGCCGCCATGATTAGAGACGCCAAGACAGAAGAAGGCCTGACTGAAGAGAACTTCAAGGTAGGAACAGTTTCTGGTCAATATATCAATATTTACCTCAAGTGACAAAAAAAATTAACTTGTCCATGTACAGAGACTGTTCTGCACTCGGCATAATGCTTTATGGCTTCTTTTCAGTCATTGTTTTGTTTTTCTGGCACAAAGAACTTCTGGCTGCTTCGATCAGTGTTATTTTCAGCCACAACAAGCCGTTTTTAACACTAAACACTCAAAGGAACCTGCTTAGTACCAAACATATTGGAGCATTTGGCTGCTTAAAAGCAGACACTTCTCTAAGGAGTTTCTGGAGCCAGAAAGGAGAGTGAATGTTGGACATTTATCAGGTGGACATAAACAACTCCAAATGCATGCTAATGTGTCTCTGTTACTAATGGGTGCCTCATCAACCTGAAGGTGAGCCAGTGTTTTGTTTATAGCTCTGCTTCCCTCAGATGGCTTAACAAATGAGTTCACAAAAAAAAAAAAGAGAGTTCAATCGGCCATCGTTTAGCATCGTACCATTCTGGCTTGTTAAGACATATTGTCAATAGTTTGTCCCCTGTGATTTAGATGAAAATCCTAAGACCATTTAAATGTTCTTTTATGCCTTTGAGAGAAAAGAGCTGCTGCTGTGTCATTATTAGGAAGTAGTACGCTCTGCCCACTTAGTATTGACTGAGATGAAATTGAAGCGATACTCAAAGCAAATACAAAACAATTGAGGCTAGTAGTTGAATGATAAGCATGACTTGATTTACCAGGGGAGCTCACTCTTTGCTTTGCTCTCCCAGGAGCTGAAACAAGACATCTCCAGTTTTCGATATGAGGTGATGGGCATGATGAAGACAGGGAAGCCTGCTCTTCAGGGGGCAAAGGCCAGTGGCAGCTCAGCGGAGTCCAGCCTTGCTTACCCCAACTCGTCGCTCAAGGTTTCTCCCGTCCCCCAGAGCAGCCAGGGGAAAAGCAAACCCAACAGATTCAAGATCATCGCATCCATCCTGAAGCAGAGCTGTTCTTCAGCTTCACCGAGACCGCCCGAGGTCTTCAACGGGCTGCCTAACGGACTGGTGGTCTCCGAGGAGAGCTCAAGTAAAAAGTCAAGCCACAAGAGAAATCCCCCCAAAGATGACATTGACTTTGGCTTGTTAGAGACACGCCACTGGGGCAGCAGCGAAGCCACATCGGGGGCAGGAGAGATTTCCAGAGAGATGTACTCTTTGTCAGAAGAAGCGGGGGGGCCGGAGGTCTCTGACGCAGAGCAGCGAGACAGAGAGCAAAAGGAGATAGGTGAGAGAGGACTCCTGCTGACGGAGAGGGAGGAGGAAAGTGCAGTGAACGAGGCCAAGGAGGAAAACAGTGAGGTCATCAACACCAACAGCAGCTCCGATGAAGGGGGGAAAATATGAGCTGATGAAAAGGATAAAGAGAGTTTAACCTGCAGTGACTCGGTAGCTATTGGATGTTTGTCAGGGTCATCCGAAGAAGAAGCATAAGATGTGAAACTACCTGAATAAATAACCACCGGCTAACTAATGTTGGAATGAAGACAGACAATCAGCTTCAACTGAGGACGATATTAATTGAGTTATTATAAAGCGAATGATCAGACTTGATCTTTGGAGACTCAGGGAGGCCTTTGGTTTGTGTTTTAAATATATTAGCAGTGGAGATGCAGCAAAGGTACACGTGGATTTAGATTTTAGGATTTTTCATCTTATCTCATCCCTGATGATTGGAAAGTAATTATTTTCTGAAACTGATCATTTCCTCTATATTTGACCCCCTCTCCCTTACCTGACTTCATTTTAAGTATACTCACTTTCTTCTGTCCTTCATCATTCTCTCTCTACCTCTTTTTCCTTCCGTTTATCTCTACACCGCTTCACGCCCTGTTTCCTTTATCTCACTTGAGCAATAGATGTGTTCTGTTTTAGACCCAACTCTCTGCCTTACTTTGTCCGTTTCTGCACTTTGCACACTTTACACTGGCATACAGTATCTCAAAGATGTGTCGAGCTCTGATCGTGCAACAACAATTCTGTCAATGTTTTTCTATGCAGAAAGCTGGGATTGTGATACTCATACGTACTTTTAATGGTGACAGTTCATGACCAGTATTCTCGTATGTACAGTAGAAAACGTGGAACAATAAGATAAATACAATATGAACACAGCCTATAAACCATTAAAAGAACCATATTATTCATGTTTTCTCACTCCTACAGAAAATAAAATGTTATTTTGAAGAGATTTTCTGTTTTTAACTTGTACCTTTTAGATGTCATGTTTGAATGAATGATGTTAGATGATAGAGATTAAAACAAGAAACATGTATACTTCTTTTTTTGTATTTTTTGTCTTGTTCTACAGATTGCAGACGGATAGAACCATGAATATATATCAATAAATTAACTTTTTGTGCTGACAATATTGTATCTTAGATAACATAGTTAAGATTTAAGTTCAACAATGATAATGTTTTCTAAATATAGTAAGTGTTTTAAATGTGGTTATCAGAGCAAGGGTAATCAAAGCTCTGGGTTAACATTGCAAGGATTTCGATTTTAGGAGTAAATTCATTTCATCTTGTCTCATCCATGAAGATTGGAAAGTAATTATTTCCTAAAACTGATAATTTCCTCTCTTTTGGTCCTATGAGTTTGTTAATTGAATCTCATAATTAGATTGCAGACATTTGGGAGTCCTGCTCAATAAATTAGGAGCAGGGTGATGATGAACCAGCGATATGATGAATGTGTGATTTTCTTTCTGTTTTCTGTTAATGAATGTCTCAAATGTGTAATTAATGTTACATTTCGTGCTAGAAGCTAATTAGCAGATTCCAAACATTTGCTAAGTGTTTTCTTTCTCCCTGTGAAACTGGGGTATTAGCTCTGGCTTTTGTTTAGTCCTTCAGAGATGAGTGTTTGTGCGTGTGAACGTGCTTTTCGATCCAGAAATCCAAACCATTAGTAATGACTTTCTGTAAGTGGAGAAAGGTGTAATGAAAGACAAATAGGTCATTTTCTTCTCTTATGAACCCTACAAAGAAGAAGAAGTAATGCCTGGCAGAAAACTTATTTTCCAACAACTTCACAACACGTTTCTACTGTTAAAACAGAACCCAATGACACAGATCAAACCCTGTTGCATGAAAGCCACATGTTCCCTGTGTTCTCCTTCAGACTGGACATTTTTCTTTTCACTGAAGTTATCTTTTGATTGCTTTTTTTTTCACTTTCCTATTTGTACTTCAATAAGTTCAATCGGCGAACAAGTGAGCAAGTTAAATATTCAACAGATGATGTGTGTGATCAAAAGGCTGAAGTAAAATGCTCCTGGGTTTTCGTTGGATCTTCCAACTGCTCCGAAATGCAGAAAGCGCTAAAACTATTCTGAAACCTTATTTAGAAATATATGTTGTGTGTAACGCTTCATATTAGTCAAAACTTGATGTGTGACTTAATGAATATTCATGTGATTTCTCTGAAGGTGTCCCAAGGAAAGAGAGAATCCACACGCTGACAGAAGGCTCACATTATGCTAATTAGATGTAATAAAGAGAAAAACATGGAGACTTGAAGTAAACTGTGAACTAACAGACACACACTTTTATGTCCCTGAAACATACAGGTATATAAATCCAGACCTTCCATTCTTATAATGTGAGACAGAAAACACTGATACAAGTTTTTGATGTATTGTAGTTACTTGACATTTTGATCACTTTGTGTTATCCTAGTTGCAGAGGCCTTGCATATGGCTGCGCTGACAAGTCCGTTCCACTAGGGGGAGATGTCATTAAAGAATGGAGCTCCTGTTCTCTGCTTGTTCTCTACCAATATCTCTCTGCAGGATCTCGAAACCAAAGAAACCACCTGCAACCTGGAGAGGAGAGTGGTGCTGTCCTGTGGGAAACAACAGGGCGACACATGGGGCTCAACATGACTTCAATACATCTTAAAGGTTAGGGTTAGTGGATGGAAAGCTGACACAACAGAGACAAATGAAATCAGGCATTCAATACTTACAATCTAATTGAAAATCCATGTAGGCTAGTGTAGGTGTATTTGTGTCTGGTTACTAGTTTATGTGTGTGGGGATCTCAGAGAAGCCTGAAGTAGGAGAGGGAACACAACGGAAATAAGGTTTAAATTACTGTAAATGGCAGTCTGGGCTTAATATGTGTGTTCCCAGGATTTGAAGTGTGTCATAAATGTTAAGATAGCATCATAGACACAGCTGTCCGAAAAATGGAGGAGGCTGCATTCTGTTGTCCTCCCCCTCATCAGAGGGGTCATGCGAGTTCAAGGGTGAGTACATAATGTGATGTGTTGTTGGTAAGAAATGGGATTTCAGTTGTTTAAAAAAAAAAAAAGAATCTATCTTCTTCATTTTCCAATGGATCGGGAAAATAAATACAACTCACCTCAGGAAAAATCTCCCTGTTTTACTGCATAACATTTACCTGGGTGTTTGTGGTCACATGTGTGAAGTAAATAATCATATTAAGCTCTTGATTCAATGAGTCAACATCATCAAGGGAGACCTTACCTGCATTGTTCAAATGTAGAAGCATACCTGTTCACAAATCAAGACCGTACATGACAACGTCCAAGGATCATTTTTGTCATGATGGATTTTCCCTTTGAAGCTGTATCAGATCTGGCTACAACATCGGAGACAGAGACAGCTGCAGGGTGAAGTTAGAGCCTGGGAAGAGGTTGATAAACGACAAATTTGACAGCAGGGAGGATGAAGTAGAAGCAGAAGCCCAGAGGGGAGTTTAGAGGAGGAAAGGATGGATCAACTGGTGAAAATAATGAGGATGAGAGTAGTATCCCACTGGAAGGATGACAAAAATACAGTTAAACTCCTGCCAAGCAACGTGTTAACCTATCATCTAAAAGATATATCACCCCAGCTCTTTGAATATGATTTACAGTCTTATTTTCTAGCTTATTAAAAACACTGTAGCCAATTTAATTCACTTAATTTGTTTCTGAATGTCCCAAAGACACGTATTAAAGATGAACTCACTGCCTGTGTTCATGAGCTTGCAATATTTACTTTTAGTGAATTACTGAATCTTAATGTTTCTTTTTTTGCATCTATTAACTGTAATGGGATCTCTATCAATCAATCAATCAATCAATCAATCAATCAATCAATGTTTATTTATACAGCCCAATATCACAAATGTTACATTCACATCGTACAAGGAAAAACTTCCAGAGAAAACCCACAGTTTAAAGGGGAACATGGGAGAAACCTCAGGGAGAGCAACAGAGGAGGGATCCCTCTCCCAGGACGGACAGACGTGCAATAGATGCCGTGTGTAAATTGAAAAGATAATACATTTACAACATAGGTAGTCCAAATGTTAGGAAATGCATGTGTGTGTATAATAGGAAGATGAATCCATGAGGATATCCATCCAGGACTTATGATCCAGGACCGCAGCAACAGGCACAGCCACGACTCAAGATCCAGGGCTCGCGATCCAGGACACAGGACCGCAGCAACAGGATCATCCATGACTCCGGATCCCGGCGTATATAGACACCAAAAAGATAGACATTTGGGGGAAGCTGGGTTAATCGGAACATGAGAGTACACAGGTACAGACAGAGAGAAGGAAGAAGTAAGATGTCCCCCGACAAACTAAGCCTATATCAGCAAAACTAGGGGCTGAATCTAATCAGCCCTTTATAAGCTTTATCAAAAAGGAAGGTGTTAAGCGCACTCTTAAAAACGGATAGGCTGTCTGCCGCCCGAACACAAACTGGAAGCTGATTCCACAAAAGTGGAGCTTGAAAAGAAAAGGCTCTGGCTCCCATCTCTACTGTAAGTGTGTGTCCCTGTCCAAAGTCTCTATCACTCTTAAACTCATGGGTCAAAACCCCAGCAATACATAAAAGTGAAATATATTTTTAAAGGCAATCCATAGTTGGATTATAAAACTGTCATCAAAGAGTGTAAAGCAAATTGAATCGCAGGGTGTCCTCGGTGCTCCTGGCTGTGATGGTGGTTAAGAAAGCATGAGAAATCCATGTGAAACAATGTGAGGGAGGGGGAGAAACTAAGCTTGAGCAAAGCAGGCTGGAGGATTTTGGCTAAGGAAATGGGTAAGAGAGGGACGTAATGGTATGGAAAAGAAAGTGAGAGAGCCCAAAAGAGGGTGGATGGTTATGGGTGTGTGTTAGAGAGCTGGTATAAAAGCATCCTCTCCCTCCCTAACTGCACTCCCATATCGCCTGTGTATTTTGTGTTGGGTGTGTGTGTGTTTGGATACAAGAAGTGTGTGTGTGTGTTTTGAGCCCCTGCAATAGAGAGGACTGATACCTCCCCAGGATGCATCAGCTGCTAGCCGTGACCTCAGTGCTGGTGGCACTCTGCTCCCTAGGGAGAGTGGATTCTTCAGCCTATGACAAGATAGTCACCCACAGTCGCATCCGGGCCAGGAAAGAAGGGTAAGGAGAAGGGAGGTCGGGGGGGGGGGGGGGAGATGGAGGGAAGGGTAGAAAGTGAGGGAGAGAGAAATGATGAACTTAAAGATGTGTGGAAGCTTTTTAAGTTTTCTATGAAGAATGAACTGGGGATTAAACAATACAACCAATTTCTCTGCACATGAAGAGTAATAGGCTGAAAGATATGTACACATATAAAGTGCTTTGTTTGTTAGATTTAATATTAGTGCTGTGTTTCCAGATGAGTGTAATCAAATGCCATTGGCTCAAGGCTTGGAAAATGCAATATCCTCTCCCACATTCACTCAATCTTCTGCTGTAAAGAATATGTCAATATCCTAATATGCTGTTTAATATTGATTGAGTTGGGAGTGTCCATTGTAAAATAATTACTGAGTTTAGCTCAAAAATGTTTTTCAATGCTTTCTTTAATTGACTTTAAATTACAGGCTTCAGGTTTTCTCGGATTCAGTGATTCATTGTTGATAAGTACTGCCTTGGCATCTATGAATGACAATGTTCTTCCTTCTTCACTTTACCTTTCTTTCTGCCTCTCCTACCTCTGCTTCTCACTTTCTCTGTCACTCCCTCATCACCTAACTCTCCCGTCCCCCTCCTTCTTCTCTTACAGACCCAATGTGTGCGCTCTGCAGCAGGTCGAGGGGACTAAGAAGAAGTACTTCAGCACATGTAGGAACTGGTACAAAGGCTCCATCTGTGGAAAGAAGGCGTGAGTCTTTACCCAAAACATTGAATGGATTTGATGGCAAAATGTTTTTATTTCATCCTTTTTACATCCAAACTCCCTCCCAACTTCTACACATCCTGCACATTAGCAATATTATCCCTATCAATCAAGTGAGGTCATCAAGTACTTCAGGTGCCTTTAAATGTGTTCACCCCGGCGTAAACCTCCACCTGTCACCTGGCCAGGTTTTTATTGGCAGCAGAGGCCATGCTTTGTATAATCCCAATTATGTGGACCCTCGGGCTTTTTCCGTTTCCTCGATCCACCTAGCTGCCCCCTTTCCTTCTCACAAAAAAAGGCACATGATGATTGATTCAAAAGATGGCCTTTCAAAGATGTCAGGGATTTCTTAAGCAGGGAGGGAAGACAAAAGCTTCAGAATTGTATTGGTTATTTTTATTTTGTCAGCATCTCCTGTACCCCTCCCCTCCTCTCCTCTCCTGTCTGGGCATGCTGGGTAGCTTGCGGGCCCTGGGTGAGGTATATTGTCAGCCTGCTGATGGGGTAAACGCTCATCAGTGATTGACACGTCACTTTGCCGCTTTTAGTGAAAGTGTTTGTTGCAGTCGGGTGAAACGGAGGATGTATTGCAGCTCTGGTTTCACAAGTTGGGCAATGAGTGCTTGATTTGTGCTGTATGTGTTTGCATGTGTACAGTTTATATATTTCAAGGCAAATGATGGTTCTTAAGCTGCAAAGAACTCACACGTTTAATTGCGATAGAGGTTGAAAGTTTCTGTCCGATTGCGGGAGTGATAATTTAGATTTTTTTTTTTTGATTGGCTAAAAATTATAACGATAGTAAAAAGTCAAAATGTTGGGGTATCAACAATATAGTAAAGTGTATAAAAGCTTTAGGTTTTTGAACTTCTGCAAGGCATATCATATTTTGTTGTTACTTCATGTGTTGAAAGAGTAGATTTTATTAGAGTAAAGAAAATGAAATGTAGCCGCTGTTGTTGATGGAATGTAAGGCTCGACTGGAGCTGTACATATCCACACACACACACACACACACACACACACACACACACACACACACACACACACACACACACACACACACACACACACACACACACACACACACTCTGTAACACCTGCTGCTGTGTTACGAGAAGCTTAGCTTGGAAATAAGGCGATGAGAGATAGCCCCACTACTATTACTGAGATTATATTACCTTAACCATCCAGTAACAGCTTATAGAAGGAAGGTACTACATTTCAACAACAACACTGACTAAGGTTAGGTATTAAAAAGATTCTAGTAGGTCAAAAGATGGGATGAAATAACATAGGAAAACTTTGAAAAAAAGAAAGTGTATTCAATTAAATGAAAATAAACAACAACAATTGCTTCATTATTTTTGAAATAAATGTAAAGCTCTCTACCTTTTTAATTGTTTGAATTTTGGCAAACAAAGTGAAACATAGATACATACTGTATGACCAAAAAGAACAATATGCGGAAAATACAACAGAAGCTTAAAAATTAAAAGCCAGAGAAACCTTTCCCACTGTGTGTCTGTGGACACAGAGAGGGCATTGTTCTGCAGCACTGGAGGAAATCCATACAGCTGTGATTATGTCTGAGTTGGATTGGGTGTTGGTGAGAGATTAGTAAAGGGTATTTGAGTCCACAGTATGGATATGTGCATGTTCCAGTTTAGATTCAGCTTGTGCGCCAATGAGCTTGAGGTCCTGAGGGTGCAGCGGTTGAAGTAACTTCTATGACAAATAATATATTATGTTGGAGTGAATCGAACATGCAGTGTGTTCGGTCTAAGTCTATACTCTAGAGCTAAATTATCCCTTGGGGTTTTCTTATCCCTCCATTTCCTCCAAGAACTCTTGAAGGGTGTGGCTGGAGGTTCAGGTGGAAGCCATTTCCTTCAAAGGGGTGTGCTGTACATGGTGACAGAGCATACAGGGAGCGGGGGATAGGTACATAACTAGGTCTAATTGTATTATGTCAGCGAAGTTGTACAAATATACAAAAAAATATATACAAATTGGCAAAGCATTCAGGACTGGCACTGCTGAGAGAGAGCATGTGCTTGATGAGCATGCAACAGACGCTGTTGATTGTAATTTACATAAGAAGACAAAAAGTGTGTTTTCTTTAGACAACCCTAACCAGTGTTGCTGTGTGAGAACAGTGTGTGTGCGTGTGTGTATTCATGCCTTGTGCACATCTGTTCATCTGGAAGCCACATTGGGCTGGTTAATCCAGTGACACTGCGAGGGGCCTGGCTATGAGCTGGTCTCTGGTCTGCACTGCATCCATTATCCTGTCAGAGCACAGCCTGGGAGCAATGACTTCATATTGTAGCTTCCTGACAGCTGGCTGTGCACGGAAATTTATGTGTTTTATATTAAAACAATTAACGCCAAAACATATAATGTTTGCCATAAAAGCTCCATGGCTGTTTGCACAAAGAAAGTACATTCTAAAGGTTCAGTATCATTGTCCTCATTTCCATTTAACCACAAATGCTGATCGAAGCGGATTAGAGACGTTTGCCAAATCATGTGAGTCACTTGAGGGCACTGAATGGAGAAAGTGAGTGATTTAGCCTTTTGTGTATATGTTTTTAGGGTAGCTAAGAAGGCATTGATTTGTGTTTGCATAGTATATCAACACTGTTCATTTCTGAATGGAAAACAAAGAGTTGTTTGTTTAGGATGAGAGCCATTGAAAGAAGGCACAGAGTTCATATAGAAGCGTTGTATTTCCATGGGAAAACAGTGAGGAGTAAACCTTAAAACTGTGACCCAATCATCTCTATGCAAACTTCTTCAGCAAACACACCCGATGCTCCAACTGCAACCCATAAATCATCACACTTATTACTGCATTTGGAAACTCTACGGCTGTTTCTCTGCTAGATCATTGTGGAGCGTCCAACGTTGAGTCACTGCTAGTTTTTTGCCTCTCGGAAGATTCGTGTCGGTTTGAGATAAGTCCCAACAAAATGTCAACATTTCTGATTTACGCCCTATGGTTGGTTTTCATTAAAAACTTTACTTGAAAAAATAATTTATTCCAATATTAAAGCCGCATTTAAAAAAGAAATACTCTCTTGTTGGTCACACCTCGTTTTGTCATTCATAACATTGCAACAAATTAGATTTACTGTTAGACCAGACGACTAAGGA
Organism: Notothenia coriiceps; assembly: GCF_000735185.1. NCBI lineage: Eukaryota > Metazoa > Chordata > Actinopteri > Perciformes > Nototheniidae > Notothenia > Notothenia coriiceps. The sequence goes on from NW_011350535.1 coordinate 41,137, forward strand.
ACATGGGTTTGCTGCACAATTCCTCTGGTGTGTTTAGTGTTAGCAGAACCTCTCGGCTGCCAGGATGTTTCTCCTTCTTTGAGCAAATGTTTCATATCTATACCTTCGCCTCCAAAACATAAATCTGTTTCATGATGACATGAGGTCGACAGTATATCAAGATTTTGTTTTTCTTGGAAGCCGCTTCTGGAATCAAATGTATGGCCAAGAGAAAGTGCAAGGGGGCAGCAGACACCCCTGTCTGGGGTTTCATGTTAAAACTGTTACAGTATCTAAGATAATAAGTACTACAACGTTTTCATTGTAAAAAGGCTATCCTTCTGTATCCTTATGAGACTATGCTCGTGGAAAGGCTCCTTAACAGTATTTTATTCAACAATATTCTTGAATATAGTTCAGTGCTTTTGAGCTTGAGGCATTCTTACTAATCTCCTTTGGGTTTTTATTTCTTTTTCATTTGCTGGGTTTATTTCTGTTGCATGATAAAGCCTATTGGATGTGATGTTTCTGGCTCTTGAAGCTTGTCTAAAGCTTATTCTTTCTGAGTACAGTCCAGATTTCCTGTGTGATTGGCCTGCCGAGAGTTGTGCTGCCAAGAGTTCAATGAACCGCTTTCATGTTAATGCTGTTTTTCTTGTCTTTTTTTTTTAATATTCCTTCACTTGCTTGCTTTTTTCATTACTTGATGCTTTGACCTTTATATGTGATCTGTCCAATTATGGATTTTTATTTGGTGATTAAAATCCCCCCTTTGTGCAGCCGTGGTCTCCTTTCTCAAATGTTCTCAATTGAAGCACTCGTCATTCTCTCCCATTACAGCTCAGGAGGTTGTTTTTCTTCCTCTTTACAGTCAATTCTGCTTTTATTTGGCAAGCTTCTTTTGTTTTTCTTCATTAGTTTTCTTTTTGAAGTTGTAAAAACAGATAAATATTATAATGTACATCTTTCTGACTGTATGTCTTCCAACACAATTCAACTCAAGTCATTATAAGTCTAACTATACTTGTACTTTTTTCCTTTTTTGAAGCATGGTCCTATATGAATGCTGTCCTGGGTACATTAAGCTGGAGGGCACGAAAGGATGTACTGCAGGTAATTGGCTTCACCACAGCCCCTTTTGTGGTCTTCTTTTTCAGTCAATGCAACATTTAAATTCAATCCTACTTTAGACTTTTTCTGAGCAGAAACAACCCCTTGCTTTTTCCCTAGTGGCACCTATTGACCATGTCTATGGTACGCTGGGGCTGGTAAAGGCTTCGACCACACAGCAATACTCTGACGTGTCCAAACTGAAGGAGGAAATTGAAGGCGAAGGCTCCTTCACTATGTTTGCACCTAGCAACGAGGCCTGGGATCAGGTGGAACCTGTAAGTTGTTTTTTATGGGATTACAAATAAATACAATATAACCTGAAACTCGCTGCCCTTTAACTCATGTTGTGATATCCTTAGATTATACGGGCGGCACTGGTGAACAACGTGAACATCGAATTGTACAACGCTCTTCACTACCACATGGTTAACCGCCGACTTCTGACCAAAGACTTGAAGAACGGCATGACTTTGAATTCCATGTACAACGACCTGGGGATTTACATCAACCACTACTCAAATGGGGTCCGTTTTTGCACCTTTTTTTATTGCACACATGAATACATGATTTAAGTATGTCTGTGAAGAATTTCTGACCCTAATGTTGGTCTTGGCTTATTATAAAATGTCCTCTCTCTTCAGATCGTGACAGTAAACTGTGCCAGGATCATCCATGGTAATCAGGTGGCCACAAATGGTGTGGTGCATGTCATTGATCGGGTCATCACCAGCGTGGGCAACAACATCAAGGAATACCTAGATGTAACAGAGGATCTCGCCTCCTTCAGAGTAAGTAAAATAATCTTATCTAAATTGAAATGGTTTACAAAGCCAACATTGACTAATATGCTTAAAGTGGAACATCTGTACAAATAAATACATCATACATCTCAATATGATGACATATTACACGTGGGACAAATTCTGTTTTTTGTTATCCAGGATGTGGTAGTGAACTCTGGCATGTTCGACAAGCTGGGCGAGCCTGGACAATTCACTCTCTTTGCTCCCACTGATCAAGCCTTTGACAAATTGGACCCAGGCTACTTGGAGCGTATCATGGGAGACAAGGATGTTATTGCAGGTACATTGTACATGTGATACAGTAACGATGGCATGAACCACTAACATATGCTTGCTATGGTAGATTTAAGTGTGCAGATGTTTAGAGCACTTTTATATTGTCTAGTCACACCGTCAGTTTACTACTTTGGTCCGGAGTGAACATGTTGGATGGTTTGCCATGACATTTGACTCATAATGAGGATAAATCCTACTGACTTTAGTGACACCTGTAGTGCCAGCAGCAGATTCCATTTTTTTCAATCATCCAGAAATAAATCTTCATATCAAAAAGAGAGTTTTGCAAGAAAAAGTAGTTATGTAAAACTGGGTTAGTATTTTAGTGAAATATCTCAACAAGTATAGGATAGACTGCCAGGAAATTGGGTTCAGACATCTATGTCCCCGTCAGGATATATTGTTATCTTTTTGGAGATCCCTTGACTTCTCATATACTGCCATCATCAGGGTAAAATGTTCCTTTGTTTAATACTTGTGCAACTAATGCTATTCCCACAAGCCTCAGCTATAGTTCATGTTTACTGCTAAATGGTCATTAAAGCATGACAGGTTAGCATTGTCAATTTGAACAGGTTAGCCTGTTGACATTAGCATTTAGCTCAAAGCATCTCATCGCTAAGCTTCGTCATCACAGAGCCTGAGAGAGTATGTTTAAACTTAGCAAATTAATAAATTCTCCGGAGCAAAGAAATAGCACAAACTAAAAAAAATGTCAAGCCCACAAACCAAAGAATGAATTTGAAGACCTATGTCTCACCAGTGGTAGCCTATCTGCTTATTTGTTGAGTCACTGGCACGCTAGGAACGCATATTTGTTGAGTCACTGGCACGCTAGGAACGCATATTAACATGAGGCCAGTTTGCGGTGTCCTCCGTGAGTTCTCTGGGGAATCAATATTACCTCAAATAAATTCTCAGACACTTGGCAAAAAGGCTCTGCAGACCAACCATGTAAGAACAGCCTCCAAAGTAAAGATCATGGAGACTTGTGAATTGTTTCACTAGGAAAAGGTTTGAGCCAAAGAGTAATTTGGCTGAAGTGCAAAAACCATCGCAATTGTATTTGTGTGGGTTTGGAAGGGGTTTGTAATCGCATTGCTTTTGCATTGCAATGTTTGACAGTTGAACTCAGTCAGAGACGTACTGTAATCCTGTATGTAAATGTTAACAGAAGTGGCTAAATATTTTTAAAAGCACTGAAATATTATCCATGTGCATGTGTGTTGATTAATGACTTAAAACCTTGGAGAGCCCTATAATATTAATCAAGAATTAGAGTCAACCCACAAAGTCTATAAAAGTGTAGAATGTGAACAGTGACTTTTCTTCTTCTTACCGTTCATCTTTCTCACACTTCAATCAACCTACCCAGCCCTGGTGAAATACCACCTGTTGAGCTCTGTCCAGTGTTCTGAAGCAATAATGGCGGGGTCTGTGTTTGAGACCGAAGAGGGCAGCACCATCGAAATTGGGTGTGATGGCGACAGTTTGACAGTCAATGGAATCAAGATGGTGCTGAAGAAGGACATAGTCACGACCAATGGCGTCATCCACTTAATCGACCAGGTGCTCATCCCTAACTCAGGTAAAACTCATCTGGGGTTTTCTCCCTCAGTGGATACTTGTTGAAATCATTTGCTTTTATATGTTTTTGCTGTGATAACCAATATCTTTTTATCTATGTGATTGATACCAGCCAAGGAAGGGTTGGAGCTGATGGGGGACTCTCAGAGCACTTTCAGTAACATGGTGTCCGAATTGGGCTTAGCCTCTGCCTTGGGTTCGAAAACAGAGTACACACTCCTTGCTCCAGTCAACACTGCCTTCACTAGTGAGTTCATCTCCAAATAACTCCTGTTTAAAAAAGCATATAAAGAAAAGATCATCAGATGTGTTGCATAGATCAAAATTGTGCTAATTCATTTTTAGACTTTTCAACACTCTTTAGAGAAAGGAAAAGATGTGTAAGGCCTGGCATATTTTATTACTTGGGTCATTTTAAATCACTATTTTGTTCTGTGGTTGCCAGCTGAGGTGATGTCAACGGACCAGAGCCTGTTGAAATTCATTTTGGAAAACCACATCTTGAAGCTGAAAGTTACGCTGAGTGAGCTCTATAACGGACAGATGCTGGAAACACTGGCTGGCAGAATGCTCAGAGTCTTCATTTACCGCACTGTGAGTACAATGTTTGTGTTTGTGATGGTGTGTGTGTGTCAGGAAGGAACAGGAAAATCAGATAAAGCATAAGTCTTGGAAAGACAATGGAGAGCATTGGCTTACTTATTGGAAATCTGAAAGACATTACTGGGCCTCTTACAAAGTGTTAACATGATTTTGCTGTCGTTCAACTCTAAGCAAATGAATTAAAACAGCTTATTAGTCCAACTCTTGGCAGATGAATCGGGGTTCTGCCTTGGTGGTTAGATTATGATCAACCCCTGGGTTTAATTTCCTCGCAGAAACGTATGTGTTCTTTTTTTTTATTGATTGCAATCAAACCAGACAATGAAATAGTCCCCCTCCCCTAAGCTTAATAGTTACCACATTTGTACAGTGACTGTAAAACAAGTAATTCTGCTCTCTAACTATTGTCCTTTGTTAGGCTGTGTGCATTGAAAATTCATGTATGGTGCGTGGCAGTAAAGAGGGAAGCCATAGTGCCCTCCATCTTATGAATTCCCTCATCAAACCAGCTGACAAAACAATCTACAATCTCCTGATTGCTGACGGACGGTTCAAGTAAGAACAAACTAACATCCTAATTTATGTTATAGTAATGAATGTATTGTATTTTCACATTTCGCTGCTCTATGACAGATGTCGTCACCAGCGCAAGCTAATGATGAAATACTCAGGAAGCAGATGTGTGAATCAATGGGACCACACAACCCAAATTCCATCATATCATATTCCTAAAACAATAATCCTCCTGTCTACAAGGAGAAAAACCCTACTGTTTTTTGGATCAAACGTAAGATATAATCTGGTCCCCTCTCAGCATAGGACTCAATGTGCCATTAATGCAGAGCCGTTCTTTCCTGTTGGAGAAAAAGTTGATGTCCTGACTGGCTAGAGTTCATGCAGTCTGACACACAGTAATTAGGGCTGGATGAAAAACTGAAATTTACAAAAAGTGCTGGCTCAAATAGTGTGAATTTTACTTCTATTTCATCATCATCAGTTTCATTAACCATTTCCTTTACCTGCACACTTCTCTTAGATTTGTGTGTATTTTACTCATACAGTACTGTACCTTATCTTAACTTTCTGAATGGATGACTTTCTCCTTTACTTTTAAAAAAAAATGTAGGATTTTCCTGGCGATGATGGAGACAGCAGAACTGACTGATCTGCTAAAGGAGAAAGGCTCCCACACTATTTTTGCACCAACTGATGATGCCTTTGAAGGTCTCAGTAAAGAGGACTTTGCTCTTCTGAAAAGTGAGTTCTCCAATCAAACGACGGACATCCACTTCCTTTCATGCGTCTCCCTTTTGAAAATGATGCAATAGCAATCAAGCTAGGTTGTTCTGAAGTTATGTAAGCCAGAAATGAGAGGAGAAAAATGTGAAGCATGCTTACTCCCCTTTACAGAATGTAAATGATGTCTTTTGCTGTCACTTACAGGTGATCTGAATGCGTTGAGGACCATTCTCCTGTACCACTTCAGTAATGGCATCTTCATCAATGGAGGATTAGAGGGAGGAGTTACCAACCTGCTCAAAACCCTGCAGGGCAGTAACCTCCAAGTTATTTCTGTATGTACAATCAGCCCTTGTTTAAGTGTGTTTGTCCTCAGAATGAAAAAAGACAGAATTCATTTCCTGAATTTGTCATGTAACCATCAAAAAGGGATAAACCGTCAGTCGGAAAAACTATTACTGTTACAAACATGGAGGTCAATACATTATAAACAGTTCATGCCCAATTTTGATTGAAAAAAGGCCCTCTGTAAACTCTAGGAATTGTCAATTGAATTTACCCTCTTGGTATCAATAAAATAATATCTTATCTTGGCTTAATTTAACAAGAAGCAGAGTGGATAACAATGTTTTCTTTAAGGTCATAAAACCGACACACATTTGTTCCCTTTTCTCAAAGCCTCCATTGTGAGTCCTTAACCCAGTCTTTCCACTCGTTCGCATTCAAACAATAGCATCAAAGAGCCAGTGCTAATCTATATCTTCAAAGCTGGATATCTCTGGAGAACGGCCAGAACTTTTAAAACCTGGCTCATGTCCATCGACGCCCACTGTCCTTGTTCACCCATGGCTGCCCCCCCTCCACCTGCCACTCTGTCTGCCTTGCTGTTGCTCAGCAGCCTCAATGTCAGCTATTGTATATCATCATTTCACTTATTACCTCAATTGGGCCTCCTATCTACTGATGTGGCTCAATTTGGTGGGTGATAAGGGAAAAGAGGAGCTAGAGGAGTAGGTAACCCTATCCCTTTCAGACTCAGCCTGTCCACCTTAAGTCATATCCACCTTAAATTGCAGGAAATCAATCACGAATGGAATTCCATACAGCACATCCAATAACAGAGCACAGTGCATGGGATCCTTATTAAAAACCTCGGTTCAAAACCTCTATTGTACAACCCTTTCAAAATGACTTGGGGCCAGTTTGACAATGTTTTTTCGGCAGTATTTGACATAACTCACCAACTTTTGAATATGTTTACCCCCAATTAAAAGATATGCATCATTCATTTCCCCTCGTTTTACCAAGGTTAACAACTCTATTAATGTGAACTCGGTGGATGTGCCCAACAGCGATTTGATGGCTACAAATGGTGTGATCCATGTGGTGAAGAATGTTCTCTATCCTGCAGGTGAGAACGTTAAAATAAAATCATGCAATGTACACTGTGTGCTGGGAGGCAATAAGTTATGTTCTTTTGATGCTGTATATTACTTACAGACCTTCCTGTGGGCCGCCAGGACTTCATGGTCCTCCTGAAGAAGCTGATTAAGTACATCCAGATAAGGGTAGCTAAAGAGAAAATACACATATGTCTGGGCACAGGTGTATCAAAGAAAATGTGTGTCTTATAAATGTTCTCCTTTTGTGCCCTTTTCAGTATATTTCTGGATTTTCGTACAAGGAGATCCCAGTCACATTCTTCAGTAAGTTTCTTTATCATCCACTGTCTCTGCGTGATGTGTGAATATTTCATTTGTAACAAGCTTCTTATGTCACTTCACAGAGAGAACCATCACAACTACACATTATCATGAAACAAGTAAGACCATTTTCACTAACCACATGATTAAAAGAGAAGCTTTTATGATCAATAATTATATTTATCTTTTTTATGTGATTATTCAAGACATGACTTCCTTTGATTTCAAAACCTTTGTCTTAAAATGAGCATCTGTTTTCAAAGTGAAATACATGCTGCAGCCACATGTGTACAAACATGTCGTTGCGTAATTCAGGGGTCTTCTCTGGTTCTCTTCTTTTTTCATTTTGATTATTCTGTCTCACTCTTGCTTAAGTCCACTTGGACCCCTTGCTATATTTAATTAGCCCCTTCAGGGATGAGGTAATGAGGCTGTCAAAGCATAACAGGGTCAGAAAACATAGAGGAAGTGGATGTTGTTCATTTAGATGGGCTTAGTCCAGTGCACATTCACACAGACGAATGTGCGCTGGACTGGATGTGGAGCATGCCTTAATGTATTAGATAACATAGGAGGGATAGAGTCTGGTTCTTTAAAGTTAATTAGGCACAATATATGGACTATATAGGCCAAGATCTGAGCTTACAAGAGAGGTTTTATTTCTAGGGGTTGATATTTTAGGCCATAAATTCAAAATTCTTAAATGTTTAACAGTTGAAATCTCTGAATATGAAAAGTTCTTCGTCATTTTGATATGCTATACATTAAGTGGTTAAAAACGCTGGACAATACCTACTTTATATACACACACCTACTGTATGTGCACTTATACACACACACACACACACACACACACACACACACACACACACACACACACACACACACAGTGCACACACACACACACACACACGTGCACACACACACACACTGAATTAAAAGTTGCATAAATATATTATCTTTAGTTTGGATCATAGGAGGAATAACCTATTGTCCACATCATGTTTATATTTCTATTATGATTTACTCATAGGGAAAGAAGCCACAGTTTTAATGACATACATTTCCTAATTTTTATCAGACCTGAGTCTGGTTCTAATTACTGGAAGACCATCTCAATGGTACTCAGGCCAACGATTAGACTAACACAAACAAACATCCGTCAGCATTCAACTCAAATGAATTCTGTCACTTAACAAAATCATCGCTCAGAAGTATACATTTTAAAATAAATGAAAGAAAAAGTTCTTGTTGAAGCTGATTCAAAAGATGAGTTGATGTGTTGTCATTTCCCTTTTCCGGTTTCCCAATTCAATACAGCTGAATATCCAAATTCCCCTGAGTTGATTGAAGGGTTATTTTTGATATCTCCATGTTGCACAGCATGTGGAGATAGGCTCCTGATTAAGAACTGTGAGCAGCTTTGCATTTCCCCTCTTGGCCAATCAGACTGTGACGCTGGCCTTTCTTTATGGCTTAAGAGAGGTAGAGAATTGTACACTCAGGACATAATGATCCATCTCTGGAATTAATAAAAACCTCTTTCAGCTGTACCCTGCATCAGGGCAGATTTTATTGGTAGTAATTGTGCAAGAGTTTATGCACATTTCATTGGTAGCAAATAGGCGTTTATTTGTTATAGTTAGCTGGGAGGCAATTTTCATTTTAAGGGCACATGTGGGTTTTGTTTTTCCAAGTAAATATTTCTTCCTTGTGTGTGGTTGGGAGCTGTTTCTGTGGCTTCTTCTGGGAACCAGTACTGTCACAAGAGGATTATGTAACATGTCAAGTGATTTATATTATAATATATATTATAATTTGAACAAGGTTATAATTTGATTCTTTAAACTCATCTAATGGAGAAGAAAATTAAGTCTGTCCAAAGGGGGCAGCTTATTGGACCATGGAGCGTATCAGCGGTTAATAAGAACCTGCAATGTAATATCCTACAGACATTAGCCTGCCTTTGTTCTGCCTGCTTTGATAACTTCCCATACTGATCCTCATGCCTCATTCTTCGCTCATTATAGAAAGAATGTGGGAGTGCTGAAAAGATATCCTTCCTTTTTGTAATCACCTTAAAAACTATTATAGGTATATCAATAACTCAACCCTTGTTGCCTTGAATTTGTGAAGAAAACCATGATAGACGAATAATCCAAAATTGAAGATAAGTCTTAATTAACCAAAGAAAAAAAATAGGTGCTGCGTTTAATAATAGCAAAACTGGATCAAGTATCCAAACGTTCACTCATGCATGTTTAATCCAAGTCTCCTTTATTCAGTTGTATGTTCAATACTTTCCAAAAAACATGTATTTTTGCAAAAATCTTACCATTTAAAATGCTCATACTACAGCGAAAATACTGTTTATTTCAGGGGAAGCTTTCCTTTAAGTTGCACTCATGTTCCCGATCCCTCTTTACAGTTCCTGAAACAAAGGTGACCAGAGTCATTCAAGGAGAGCCTACCATCACCAAGGTTACAAGAGTCATTGAAGGAGAGCCTACAATTACCAAGGTTACAAGAGTCATTGAAGGAGAGCCATCCATCACCAAGGTTACAAGAGTCATTGAAGGAGAGCCTTCCTTTACCAAGGTTACAAGAGTCATTGAAGGGGAGCCATCCATCACCAAGGTTACAAGAGTCATTGAAGGAGAGCCTTCCTTTACCAAGGTTACAAGAGTCATTGAAGGGGAGCCATCCATCACCAAGGTTACAAGAGTCATTGAAGGACACCCATCCATTACCAAGGTTACAAGAGTCATCGAGACAGAACCTGCCATCACTACGATGATCTTCAGTGGAGAAACCAGGAACACAGAAGTGACCCGGCTCATCACGGGGGAGTCTTCATCAACCAGGGTCTTTGAAGGACAGCCTATCATTACCAAGGTCACAAGAGTTATCGAAGGTAAGTTCCTTAGATCATTCATATTTTGAAAGGCAAATGATAAGTAAGATGAACAAAATTCAGCTTTGCAATTGTTTTTAAATAGATTTGATGGCACAACATTTTTTCATTCATGCAGGTGGAGAACTTGATGCACAAGGAAAGATAATTGAAGGTCAGTTTTTCACTCCGTTGAAGAGCATGATAGTCTAGATCTCAGAATATTCATGCATTTTCTAACCACTCTTTTAACAAATACATCTGGGATCTTGACCACAGCTAACTGACCATTATCATCTAACCTGAATGTCACGTTTCCTCTGTGATCATCAGATAAGTCCTCAGACACCTTCATTTCATGGTGTGCATCGTTTTAACCTTCAATATATTTTAGATAGTTAAAGTTGGAACTAAAACAATATTTTAGACTGTCAATTCCAGGCAACCCATGTTTTCTCTACAAGTCACAGGCCTAATGACTTGTGATGTTTTCCTACCAATGCTGGTTTCCATCTATTTCTTTATCTTTAATACTGAGGTGGTTCGAGGATAAACCGACAAACTATATGTGTTACGCCCCCCTTTGTTGTGGCTGTCAAAGTGCCAATTCTCAATTTCTCAACTTCTTGATCGGCATTCAGTATTGGCTCATAAAAGTATGCATCTACTATACACCCAACCACATTTAAAGTGGACCTATCATGCTATATTTGAATAATATAGTGTAGGACCATACCTATATAAGGCATATTTATACTTTTTATTTTTCAAAATACCAAACAGATCATGCATTTTAGCCATTCCTCATTTCGCTCAATGTAACACTGTCTTTGCATGGGCTGATTCTGTGAGAACAGCA
>NW_011350536.1:0-3448 GCF_000735185.1 Notothenia coriiceps
AATGCAGCATATCATTTATTGTTGAGTTTTTAGATAACTAATAACTAATCTAATGTTTTACATCCACAATCTCTAACCTTAACCCTTAGATTGGGTCTTTGTTGACCCGGTGAGGTGGTTTTCTTGAAGTATCTTTGTAATTACATTTGATTATCATTTCATATTCCAGCTATTCCTCAAAAAACATGTTTTGGACATCATGCCATTCACATTTTAAATTTACATTTTAAGAAATTGTAGTTTTTGTATTTCTACCCCAAGCTTCCATAAGTGGGTCAAAAATGAACCGCATGCATTTTCTATGGAAGCCTATGGGAAACGTTTTTTTTTTAAATATTAACTTTTTTTATAAATAGTGAAAAATTAAATATAAAATATTTCTAGTGTGAACCAAAATATAATACTAAATATTATACAAGTTATTTTTCTTAACCAAAATGACAAAAATGGCACAAAAAACACATATTATTCTAATACGGGTCCTTTTGACCCACGTATGGAAGAGTGTATGGTCCAGTCCCTCGGGCATCTAAGGGTTAACCGAGTGCTTTCCATCTCCTCAACTATAAAAAAACCTATCTGGCGTTTTGCAGAAACCTCCATTCCCTCTTTCTGTTTGACTAACGCTCTTGTTAGGTGATAATGGATGTTACAAATATTTACCATCAGGGAACAGTACTGTCCGATCAATCCTATTCAGTGGTTTTAAAAGGTGCATCACTCATTTCACAAGGTCAGGATCCATCAGAGGATGCTCGCATGAACACGATGAAGTGAAGGTTGGCTGAATCCATTTACTGCCGTTTTCAGGTCGAACAATAATTCACAGAGATTGACGTCCCTGCAGCGAGACTCAGTTCAACATTTATAGGTGAGAAAAAAATGGAAAGCAAAAGAGAAACCAGTTGAAAAACTTCATTTCTGCACTTCTCTCAACATTGCAACATCTTTTTACATTTTTTACTGAGCTTCAGCTTCTTCTTCTTCTTCTGCAGAAAGAATGTAGAAAAATGTCCATATTTAGATCTGGACATGAGCACAAAGGGAAGCAGCAGACACAAAGCCAGGAGGGAGATTTAGAGGTGTGAAAATGAGTAAACACGGATTAACACGGATCAGTGCTGCCATGGTTTTTACCAGCTGGTATAGCTCTCGCTTTGTCCGTGTCATCACGGCAAAGTGTGCTCCTGCAGACACTTCCTGTAGCAGGAACAAAGAGGACCATCACAGTCATTTTCTGAGTTAGCAGCTATTGAGCTCTTCTTGTTACCTTGTCTGGAAGTCACTGGTTTTTATCCTGACATAAGGTCTGTGGTTAACACAAGCTGAAGAGATTTTATTCTAAGACATAGAATACATCAGTAAATACCCCACGGGTGAATTTTAAAACGGCTGTTGCTAACAAGTGTCTAAAAGAGAGAACTAAATGTCATCAAGCCCAACATTAGCCTCCTTTAGCTTAGCGGTGGTGACGTGAAGTCATGTGACCGTGCTGTAGTTCCTTTATAGCCCAACATTAGCCACCTTTAGCTTAGCGGTGGTGACCTGAAGTCATGTGACCGTGCTGAAGTTCCTTTATAGCCCAACATTAGCCGCCTTTAGCTTAGCGGTGCTGACGTGAAGTCATGTGATCGTGATGAAGTTCCTTTATAGCTTATAACAGTTCTTCAAAAAAATCATAAAGTGGTGTTACTATGTGGAGATTATCCTGCTGAACAAAACCGCCGTCATAAAAAATGAAAATAATTCATTAGCATTTTGTGGAGGGAGCTATTGTGATGCTAACTTCCTGCTCGGCCTACAATAATACATCATCCCTGCCCCTCTCTGTTAACTCAGTGAGACGGTGGCCCACTTTGTCCCTGTGCTGTAGGGCTGAATAAATCTGGGGCTAAATATACAACCTGAGCAGAGGCAGGTAGACGAAGGAGAGACGGCTATTTCAAGCAGCCATGACCCACTGTGGTAACCCACTTTCTTCCTCCTTCTTTCTGTATTTCTCCCCCTTTTCCCTCCCCCGAGAAGCATCACGAGTGTCCTGCGTTGTCCTCCTGCTCTACCTTTTTGTAGGGCTGCAAAAAAAACAACTGAATGCAATTGTGATATGATTTGTGTTATGAGAGGGAATGACCCTTTTTGAAACATTATATACATTACCATTGAATATATATTAAATAAAGGCATTCAGAGCAGAGGTTAGCATTTGTAAATGTTATCAATTATTTAAAAAAATTCAACTTGGTCCCAACAGATCAAAACAAAAGAATAAACAACATTTTTGTTTTGTGCTCCGTACTGGGATTCAAACCAGTGACCATCCAGTCCTACAAGAACTCCTTCAGCCCCTATCTCCATGTTCATGTTTCTTCACTTTGCTCACTTTACCTCTCCGCTTTTTTAATGCATCCACTTTCCTTCAAACCTGTCCGTTCTGCTATTTTGTCAAATTTGATTTCGTACATTTCCCAAAAATACCTTTTGACAGCTAACACAGAGAGTGCATTAATCTGCTGCTGCAGCTTTATGCATGTTAACCAGTGACGTGCGGTGAGGTTCATGGTTGGTGAGGCACTGACTCTTTCAGAGTCAGATTTACAAATATTATATTTTGACCTTAATCGAAATATTCGGCTATTTTCAAAAGCTTTTTTAGTCTGATGCTTCGATTCATTTTAAACAGACCGTTCAACAAAAGGATACCCAACATCCAAATATTGGATTGTTCTTTCTTAGTAAGATCCCATTTTCATTACAATTGTGGTCTTACCTTGACTTGAAGATGAAGTCCATGCTCTCCTTCTGGACAACAATCTCTATTACTTTTTTGTAAAAGTCCTCCTTATATTCCTGTAATTTGAAAAGTCTAGCTTGTTGTTTGTGTCTACCGTCTCTGCGTAGAATTACAGGAGCAACAAGAACCTGTGGGCTCATGTGCGCCCCCTTCAGTGCGGCAGAGGTTATGGCTGCCTCCCCTGGTGCTTTTTTCATTACCGTTATATGATGAGACCAGCGAGCCTAAATATCATATATACGTGAAATAAGTTATTTAGAGACTATGGATGGCGAGGATAAATGTAATAAAGGGATCTACAAACATTACATTGGTGACCTACAGTGAGATGGTAACAGGCATGCGCTTAGTGCCCGCTTTCCAGCCAGTTTCTGTGGGGTGACGCATTCTGAGGTGAGGCAGAGCTCATCTGTGCCTCACCTCACCCCACAGTAACTGGCTTGAGCGCGCTCACAAAATAAGTGCCCGCGTTAAATTAGTGCCCGCGCTCCAGCAAATTACTGTGGGCTTACGAGAGGCAGAGCTCGTCCCTGCCTCACTTCTCATCGCTACCTGTAGCTGATTTTGACTTTAAAAAGCGATTGGAATCAAACATAAATCACACTTACATCACAGATCAGTGGAGACATTTTATTATTATTACTATTTAGTTTTTCT
>NW_011350537.1:0-3377 GCF_000735185.1 Notothenia coriiceps
GTTTTATATAACATAATAAATAGCCTAATAAATGCAAAAGAACTGTAGTTTTTGTCTGATATAACAATAAATACAAATACAAATACTTTATAAGCTATCAAGCTATGAAATATGTTTTGCGGCTCCAGACAAACATTTTTTGGGGAAAAAGTAGCAAAATGACTCTTTTGGTCAAAAAGGTTGCAGACCCCTGATGTGAATGAGGTATCAGAGGGGCGTGGGGAGGGGCTCCTTATTTTCATCTAAAGTAACACACAGAGAATTAGCACTTTTGGAAACAGGGCTGAAGCAGAGGGGATTATGGGTAATGCTGCAATGATCTGTTTGGTGTTTCAGCCAATCAGAGACAGGCTCTGGATATATCTGAGACCTGTGATATATTGATGAAGAGGAAGAGGAGGATAGGGGACCTTTAAAGCTGCTGAAGTATCTCCTATAATATTTGGATTTTTACTTTTTTATAGTAGAACAACAGGACGGTAGATAGAGACAATAGGGAGCATCTGTGTGCGGGGATCAGAAACATGTACAGGTAAATAAAAGAAACTGAATGCATTAAAGTACGTCACACCTGCACACACCTGGTGTTGTTCTTGGCTTTGTGTGTGTGTGTGTGTGTGTTTGTGTGTGTGTGTGTGTGTGTGTGTGTGTGTGTGTGTGTGTGTGTGTGTGTGTGTGTGTGTGTGTGTGTGTGTGTTTTCTGTCGTCACGATAACGTCTTTATTTGTTTTTCTTTTATCTCCTAAATCTCTCCTTCACATCAGACTCAGAGTTTATGAGTTTGTATAGAAAGTGTTTTAATCCTGTTTTCAGATGGGACCCTGAACGCCTCGAGGAGAAGCTGTCAGACTGTAATCCTGTTTAACAAATGATCAGTAAACTATTACTGCTATACAGTCATCTTTCTGAAACACACAGTTATCTGAAGCAGAAGGGTGTGGGAGTTAAAGACTCATACAATAATAAATAGTTATTATTTATTTAATAAATAAATTGTTTTTTATAATTGTTTTTATTCCTGATACATATATTACTTTTTAATTCAACATTTATTTTGCCATTTTATTACTTTATCCCTTTTTTGATTATAATTAATTAAATATATATTTGTTACTTGTGATTAATTAAAGGGAAAACATATTTTATCTTTTGAGACCCCATATTAAGTCGTTTTGTGTTTTTCTCTGGCGGGGGTCCAGGTCCCGCTGCAGTAGTAAGGGGGGGGCAGTAGTGTGGGAAAGTGAGCAGAATAAACAGCATTCCTCAGAAACCTGAACAAACACAGGTAACTCAGGTAAACTCAGGTAACACCCTCATCATCTCTCATAGGACTTTCTATCTGGAGAACAAATAAGGGCGTGCCGCTGAAACCTCTCAGGTCTCTGCAGGTCACGTGGTTCAGGTCTCTGCGGGTCACGTGGTTCAGGTCTCTGCAGGTCACGTGGTTCAGGTCTCTGCAGGTCACGTGGTTCAGGTCTGCAGGTCACGTGGTTCAGGTCTCTGCAGGTCACGTGGTTCAGGTCTCTGCAGGTCACGTGGTTCAGGTCTCTGCAGGTCATGTGGTTCAGTTCTCAGGTCTCTGCAGGTCATGTGGTTCAGCTCTCAGGTCTCTGCAGGTCATGTGGTTCAGCTCTTAGGTCTCTGCACGTCATGTGGTTCAGCTCTCAGGTCTCTGCAGGTCACGTGGTTCAGCTCTCAGGTTGGAAGGGCAGATCTGGGCAAAGGAAACATGGGATGCATTGACTAAGGCCACGTTTACTCGGAGACGAAACGGGTTGTATCCGCTACAGTTCTCTATCGTATGGATGGTTTGTCCACACGAGGCTGTAACGGAACCGCGGAAACGGAGCCCTCAAACGATAACGGCTCCCAAGGTGGGTAGATCTGCGGACGAAATGCTCTGGGGGCCAAACGGCTCCGTGTGTACGTCCTATACGATAATTTCCTGATAACGATGACGCCATAGCCCCGCCTCTCCCCACCTCTGCTGGAGCATGGTCAGCAGCTACTGTCAGTAGCTACTGACCATGCTACAGATGTTAGTGCAAAATCTACAGCTCCTCTACCACAACCATCAGCAACAAGTGGACATGGAGAACTACATGAACTACATGTTGCTCAATCCACCGCAGAGAATAACCAGAAGGGCAACCTCAGGCAAGGGGCCAGACTAAGATTGGTTCAAAAGACCTCATGAAAGACGACACACGAAGTGAGGATACCCGGTCCGATCTGAACCGGAGTGGTGGTTTGTTACTGGACTTCTGTGCTAGTCACGTATTGCCCATAACAAACACCATGTTCGAACATAATGATGCTCATTTTCCCTCGGTGGTGGGTTGGCCAGGACTGTGGTGAGGAGTAAGCCATGACAAAGGGCTGGAAGGTGCGTTGCAACTACTCTGCACTAGTTGGTTACTGTCAGGATGTCGTTGGGTCTCGGAAGTGTATAATATCCTGTCAGAGTAAGGTAGGGGGCCCGAAACGGTGACACCTCAAACAAACTGCTGGAGTCACTGGAGGGGTGTTCTCTTCTAACGCCACAACTAGGGGGAGTAGGAGGTCGAGACGGAGATGGTCTCCCGCTCAACAGCCTAAGTCCTCAAGGTGTTCTCTATAAGGAAGGTTGTGGTGATTGTGACGGTAGTTCAACTTCTCCGTGCAGGGTAGGAATGACATGTGTCGACCGCTACCATATGTGTTTAAAGGTGTGGAGGTACTCTCACACCTGTCTAAAAGGTCATGTCTATATACCTGGGCTCAGAATATAGTGTACAAAGAGCTCTAGAGGTGTTGGTGGCGAGTATAACTCGAGTCGGTGTCGATCTCTCTCTGACGCTCGGTAAGCGTTTTTTGTGGTACTGCCTGTTGTTTATATCGTGACGGAGCCCTCAGGGGCCCTATTGTTATTGGTACTCCGAGGAAGAAGTCAGCTGCCGAAGGGACTGGTGGCCACAGGTGGTCCCCCAGGCTCCCATGGCGGGAATCTCCGTTGGTTCTCTGGTAACTTTGGTGTCCGAGGGGCGGCGGCCGAAGCCCGTTATCTCCGCACTTGTGGCTGGTGGAGACAAGTTAACAGGGTTGGAGGTGTCCTTCGGGTTTTTCGATGTGCGTGTCTTGCCACACTCAACTTCCGGAGGCTGAACCCGGAGTGAGTCGTCCTGGTAAGGGTCAAGTGGGCTTGATGGTGCAAAACCCGAATGTCCAGATAGGTCATCCGAAGGGGCGGTGAGGTGGGTTGAGTGGTGGTCTACCACTAGTCAACTTTGAGGCGGGGAGAGAAATGGGGCTCACAGGTTTTTGGTATGCCGGAGTCAGGCTACTATGTATTGCTTTAGCTAGTACCTTGAAGCCGGATCCTTACGAGACCGTAGTGT
>NW_011350537.1:3422-8816 GCF_000735185.1 Notothenia coriiceps
GAGAGGAAAAGAAATCAGAAAGCTGCGTTGCAGGAAAGACGGCCGGCAAAAATCAGCGACCTGTGTGAAACGTGAACAATTAATAGAATATCACCTCCCGATCTTCAGAGCCAATCTGACTATTAGAACATTAAGTTAAAGAAAGCTTACTTAAATATCTGCCCAAACATAAGTAACCGGATCAGAAGTAACATTAAGGTACAGTCCGCGGCATATCACATCATATGAGGCTCTTAATCACTGAACTCTGTTTGCCACAAATGTGTGATATCGTTTAGTCTGGTTGCTGGATGTACTCCGAGGACAAGAGGTGCTATCTGTCCAGAAGGTTGAGTCCTTTGAGGTCCACTTTAAGCTCCCTTTTCCAACATCCTGTCCACCTTTACTGCAAGTGTTGCCTGCAGTAAGCTCCAATCTGGGAATAGTGATCTGTTTGAGTGGAGTCACTCTGGATTTTCCAAATAATGAAACATGGACCCTTCCCATACTGTTGTTGTAAAGCGAAGATAGCTGGTGGTGCCGATAACGCTTTTTCCGGCAGGTTGCTCACAGAAGTGATGAAGGGCTGAATGCCAGCTCCTGATCTGGTGGCCAAAATTCTGATAAAGCTGTTTTCGCAACTCTGTGATCCATCTCTGGCCATTGTTTTGAGTATTCTTCCTGGGATCGGTTTCATCCGCGCATCCACAACTTTATGCCTGCCATAGCTCTTGGAAGGATCTGGCCTGCTTTAAGGATAAATGGGGGAGAAGAATCCTAAGCGGGTCGTAAGATGAACTGAACTGTAGAGAAGGATCCCTCTCCTGGTAAGAGCTCTGTTTTTCATATTGACTTTGAATATGAAGGAGTCTTTCTCTGTATCCCATTTGAGATATATATCTCCTTCTCAGATAAGGGGATATATATATATATCTCCTTATCTGAGTCAGCTGAGCCGTATCTGGCCGTGCAACACTCACAGTGTCACATACTGTATGCAGAAGTATTATTTTAAGCAACACATTAAGTTGAGGAAACACTCGAGTCAAATGTAATGAAAGTCAGATGGTGTCTTAGACGGGGCAGTGATATCATAAACCTGTTAATGTACGCATTCAAACACTTGTTCTGTTACCAGCTGTATTCACCTTGCAGGTGCAGCTATGTGGCTTTGATCCTGGATAAAGTGTTTAAGTCATGGATGTTTAAAGTTTAACTTCTTCATATGTCTAATATTATAGTTCACTTTTCATTCAGGAAGTATGACGCTGCGCTGTTAGTACGCTTCTCCATGTTTGTGATTGGTCGAATGCTCCAAATACCACCCCTTTCATGTGAACGCGCACCTAACTAGATAGGACACGGCTGGCTTGAGCGATCCACTTGATAACCCGCGTCGTAGGACCGTTTAGCGAGAGCGCGTATGTTTTGGATTAGGCCAACCGGCTAACTCAAACATATCCAGGTTAGTTTGAACCAGCTTCGTCGTACAGGCCTCAGGGCAAAGGAAACATGGGATGCATTGACGAAGGCCACGTTTACACGGAGACGAAACGGGTTGTATCCGCTACAGTTCTCTATCGTATGGGCGGTTCGTTCACACGAGGCCGACACGGAACCGCGGAAACGGAGCCCTCAAACGGTAACGGGTCCCAAGGTGGGTAGATCTGCGGACGAAACGCTCTGGGAGGCCTAACGGCGTTTGTTTTAAACTCAGATTTAAAGACAGATTTCCTGATCTGACCATTTCTACTAATGGGAGATACTGTGCGATGTTTACAGATGCTATTATACACATATTAAAGTATGCATGTCAGGTTTTCAGGTGTTTGATAGGTGTGTTAATGTGTTCAAGGTGTTTTAAAGTCTTCAAGTGTGTTTCAGAGGTTTAAGGTGTGTTAATGTGTTTCTAAGGTGTTTTCAAAACCTCGGAAAGTTGCATGAGTTTCACTTTTAAATGTTGTACAAATTCAAACTGTTGTGAAAAACGGAGCCTTTGCTAGTCGGTCAAACACTTGAAACGAGGTGATACTGAACCTCTTCTTTGTGGCACCGTTCAGAACTTTGACCATTAGATGGTCTGAGACTCCTTCAGGGTTTGAACCTGAGATTGAGCTTAGAAACGTCAAACTGTTGCATCACTGACTGGATCTCTGGAGCCATTGCATTGAGTCTCTTCCAGTCTCCTCTCTCAATGGAAACACTTTGTAATCTCTCTCTGCTTTCAAAGGATGTAGTTATGGAGTGGTGAGTCTGAGAGTCACAAACACCTCAGTGACTTTTGTGCAGCTTTGATCTGAGATTACTTTCATAAATATCTGGCGGTACATCTGCAGCTGAAGTTTCCGCTGAAGCCCTGCAGCGACACAATGAGGATGGAAACATGGAAACTCTACCCTGCGCTGCTTTAACTCCATCTAAGGAAGGCGGCTTTTGTAAACCGCGGCACAAAGGCGCTCTGTTGAAGGCGCAGAGGTGCATTTTCACCTTTTAAGTGAGGACACCAGATACCTGCCTTTTCCCCGGCTGTTTAGTTTGAGGACAAACTTTCTTTCTCTGGGTTTTCTGAACATGAGCGGAGGACGAAACACGACACAGGGTCAGCCAATATTCCCAAATATTCCCATCTCTCGAGAGGCGATATTCCCTCAGTGTGTGTGTGTGTGTGTGTGTGTGTGTGTGTGTGTGTGTGTGTGTGTGTGTGTGTGTGTGTGTGTGTGTGTGTGTGTGTGTGTGTGTGTGTGTGAGAGGTTTCCTCAGAGGGGATTAGGACTGTGTGGATGTCAAACACTCTGTAACTCGAGCAGTGAGACGCCTCTGATGTGGATCGCTGTGAGGCCGCGGATTAAAACGTCGCCTTAAAGACTTCCAGAAGTGTCCGACTTAAACTGTTTCACATTTATTTTGACTGCGGGGACTCAGAGAGGAACTGAACCCTTCATGTCGGCCCCTTTGAGACGAACAGGACCTCAGACCACAGGAAGACGAGTAGAAAACAGCAGAGTTTTAAACCTGACGCTCAGATGATCATCAGCGTGAACATCTGCAGACCCAGAGCCGATTCAAACGCTGAGTTATGGTTTGAAAGCGGGACATTTTTCCGCTGATGCGTCCATAAACATGGTGTTCAAAGACCTCCGTAACTTTCCAGCAGGCCTCCTCTGTCTCTAAATCCTTTACAATAACACTCACGGTCACCACACATCACTCAGCCAGGCTCTCCTCCAGCAGGCTCTATAGAAGGCAGCTCACTAAAAAAGAGATGTTTGTTTTTCTGAAGACATTTGAGAAGCGGCGGGCATCAAACCCTGCTGACCCCGAGAGACAAAAAGTGGCCAAGAAGGAAGGCGTTTATTGCGCCATCTGCGGACCAAACGGATCACAATTGGTCCTGACTACTAAGACACAACATCTACACATGTCCCCCAAATGTGGTTCCAATAGCATGAAGCGTTCACAACACTTCCAGAGAGTTTTGCACCGTATCTGGTGACAAATGCCCAAAAGAAGCAAAAACCCAATTTTGGCAAAGAAGTACAAGCCGATACATGAAGCTAGTTGTTGTAGCACCAACATATGGCCAAAATGCACCATATTTGACGCTAAGATCCCTAACAACACACCCACCAAGTTTGAGATGAATCAGACGATCAGTTATTAAGATATGTGAAGGACACTCAGACACAAAAAGGCAGATTCAGCCGCTACAGCGCTTGATTTTAGGGTCCCTTTATCCAGCGTGGTCTTGGGTGTTTGGTCCTACATTTGGTGACCTATGGACCCAGGGGTTAGGGATTCAGCTCAAAGCGTTCAGGAGATTTATGACTTTTGACCACAGCTGTTGGGAAGATTCAAAATCCGAAAATCGACCCGTTTTCGATGCAGATATATAAAACACAAATGTTCCAAAACCTCTTCAGCAACTTGACATCACATGCAGCGTTTAGAAAACATTCAGCAACTTGACATCACATGCAGCGTTTAGAAAACATTCAGCAACTTGAGGAGCGTTTACTAAAAGCTGCGGAAACCAAACGCTGCAAATGCGTGACGTTCAGGATTATAAAGAGTTAGTCTGAACTCAAAGTCCTTCAGATCTGTCAAGTATAAGAAGGAATATTCTCTAGATGAGATGAGAGTCATGTGGCTCCATGTCATGCTGTAATCAAGTGTGTTTATTGACTTTAAATCAGTAGCAAGCGTTCATCCCTAGCGTCTGCTGACTCCTCCAGCTACTGGCCAGAAAACACACACATCCTTTACTCAAGTAGAAGTACATATTCTCCTGTTTAAAGATACTCTGGTGAAAGTAGAAGTACTGACTAAACTTCTTTACTCAAGTCAAAGTAAAGAACTTTGAAATGTACGTCAGTAAAAAGTACCCGTAACTAGCAGCTGTTTTAACCCGTTAAGCCCGTGAGACCCCGGTACCGGGGCACTGCCGCAACATGTTGCAGGAAAAAGTGTCTGAGGGCATGTTCATTTAATAAACTATGAATGTTTTATATCCATGTAACGGGAAGAAACTCATCTAACTGATCATTATTTTATTTTTTTTCAAAATAAAATCCACAATGCTAACGCTGAGCCTCTGAATTAGCAACGAGCGAAAAATTCTAACAGATGACTGCACCGAAATTCACTCACAAAACCTTATTATTTATCTTTTCTGCACATCCATGACATCGTTTCACATCGTGAGGGGACACAGAATCGATGGGTACCCTCGTTATCACTCAATTATACGAACTTGCGGAGATAATAACAAGAACACACATCAAAACATGTGGCGCTAGGTAGCTAAAAACGCTAACATGGCTCACCTGTGTGGTAGTCTGGTCAAAAGTGGTCTTTAATGGCATTAAAATGATAAATACGCTGCTGAAGTGAATCCATAGGTTAATCCAATGTGTCTGTGTCACTTTGAATGATTTCTGATAATCCATAAGCAATAAACCTGCTTTCCCGTTTCTAGATGTCAGAGCGAGAGATAGGTTCACTCTGGTGCAAAACTACATGCGCGAAGCCCCCACCTTTTGTTTTAGTATGTGTGTGAGTGGGGAGATTCCCCTTCGATTCTATTGGCTCTAATGGTCAGAAAGAGATGTCAATCCCCAAAATCGACCAATGGGTTCAAGAGAAACGGTAAAACCCCCATTTCCACCCAAATCACCTTAGAGGTGGAGTTCTTTTTGCTAAATCTCTCTAAAAAAGGTCAAATGTCACTTGTTTTGCATCAATCTTGATACAGGGTACTTATTATCTGTTGTACTTTGGATTCCTAAAGCTTTTAGTCTACCTTAGCATCATGCAAGGGTTAGTTTTCACTATAAGTAAAACATGTTTTTTGGACGGACACTATAATTTACAGTTTTTTACTATGTTCAATCTGAATTTTCTTTAAAATAAAAAACA
>NW_011350538.1:0-1905 GCF_000735185.1 Notothenia coriiceps
TTGGTCAGCTCATTTTCAGACAGGTTTTTATAGAAATGGATCAGGACAAAAAGAGAGAGAATCTTTGTTCCTGAAACTTTCAGAATCTCTTTCCACAGAGGGGACACATGTTGATGTAGAAGAGACATGAAGAAGAGGGGACACATGTTGATGTAGAACAGACATGGAGAAGAGGGGACACATGTTGATGTAGAAGAGACATGGAGAAGAGGGGACACATGTTGATGTAGAACAGACATGGAGAAGAGGGGACACATGTTGATGTAGAAGAGACATGGAGAAGAGGGGACACATGTTGATGTAGAACAGACATGAAGAAGAGGGGACACATGTTGATGTAGAAGAGACATGAAGAAGAGGGGACACATGTTGATGTAGAAGAGACATGAAGAGAAGAGACATGAAGAAGAGGGGACACATGTTGATGTAGAAGAGACATGAAGAAGAGGGGACACATGTTGATGTAGAAGAGACATGAAGAAGAGGGGACACATGTTGATGTAGAAGAGACATGAAGAAGAGGGGACACATGTTGATGTAGAAGAGACATGAAGAAGAGGGGACACATGTTGATGTAGAAGAGACATGAAGAAGAGGGGACACATGTTGATGTAGAAGAGACATGAACAAGTGGATGTTTCATAATAGGTGACCTTTAAAATATATATTCATTCCTTTAATGTTGTCTTTGAGCAGAAGATGCTTCGAGTCAAAGACGAGGAGATGAAACGGAGCAGCAGGGGGCGGTGCCTAACGAGGAAAGGGGTGGGGCATTATACAGAGGAGGAGGAGGATGATGATGAGGAGGAGGATGACGATGATGATGACGTGGCCTTCAGTGAGAGCGAGCTGGAGCTTTACGAGCAGTACAAAGCTGCCGGATACAGAGACCTGGTGAGTATGTGAGACTGAGCGTTTCTGACCAATCAGCTGCCAGAACAGACACTTCCTGTGGTTTGACGCTTCGTCCTGTTGCAGATGTGGCACAGCGAGGATGAGGAGGAGGAGCAGTCGGAGTCTCTGAGGAAGAAGGCGGTGAAGGTGAAACACGTGAAGAGACAGGAGAAGAAGCCGGAGAAGAAGGTGGAGAAGAAGCCGGAGAAGAAGGTGGAGAAGAAGGTGGAGAAGAAGGTGGGGACGGCAATACAACATAGAATACATTTTCCCACATTGAATTGTTTTCCTCTTGCTGCAGAAATATGGTTTAAAATAGCCCGCTGTTGGATTCAAAGTACTTAAAGGGCTTTATCGTCGTCACATCCACACTGTATGACAAGTTTAATTCACAGGCTCCTCCAACAATACATATATAAGACATGAAACAAATACAAAAACAATAAAAATAGTGCAAGAAGAAACAAGATAAGATAAGATATATGAAATGAAGAAATGTTTTCATCACAGCAGTATAGATCAGACATTGCACATGTATTAGAGGTAAATAAAATGTAGTAACACAATAAAGATATACATATCAGCAGTAGAAGACATCCAAAATACGCAGAACAGTGAATATATATACATATCAATAATGAAATCTTTATATATTGAATATATTGAAAAGGTATGAATAAAATAGTGCAAGAGATTGTTGCAAGACTATTTCACAGGTAATGCAGGAGAAGTTAACTATATTCAAGTGACATAGAACAGTATGAGCTAAAAGTAGAATGTACATGTACACCGTCCCCGGCTTGAGCTTCAATCTCAGGATCCATGTATCTGTGATCCTCTCCAGAATGGAAGTAGTCCTCAACTAGTTCCTGAACAGTGTCCTTCACATGCTGATATCCAAGAGAGGGAGTTACTCAGTCACAAGATGGAGGAATAGAAAGTCTGACTTTTTAACAAAATTCTGACTTTTTCTCAAAAAAACAGACTTTTTCTCAAAAATCTAAAAAATCT
>NW_011350539.1:0-1430 GCF_000735185.1 Notothenia coriiceps
GTTTTGATAACTTTGCATTTTAAAAAGAGGGTGTTGAGATCTCCATATCAGGTTGAATGATTAAAACGACAGTTACTTATAATCAAATATAATCAATTATATTCTTGTATAACCCACAATGAAAATGCTTCATATTTTAGGTTTTTCTATATTTACAGTATAAACAAAACACAAGTGGTTTGTTAAATTGAGTGTAAGGCCTATAATGATTTATGGGTGTCACTGATAAGAGAGTAGGCCGTTTCTTCCCTCTCCTCTCACAGCAGTACACAGGGAGGGGGGCTCCGGACTTAAGGAGAAATACATTGAGGCCTCAAAAAGGTGTTATGTCATAGCCATAGAATATGTCTGGTCATGTCCTTTTTACACAAACATGGGAAGGTGTGTCTTATGCCATAGCTAATAGAATATGTCTGGTCATGTCCAGTCCTGTACATCAGAGGCCATGCCCTGTTTCCTCACATATGGGTGTGGAGCAAAGTCCTGCATTGGGTCGGGTACCCGCAGGTACCCGACGGGTGACCCGCAAAAAAGGTGATTCGCGGGTGGTATTATTTCAAACGCTTTTTCCCGGGTTCGGTTCTGGGTAAAACAAAGATGATGATGCGGGTCGGGTCGCGGGTATTGTATAATAAATATATTAAAATAATAATAATTTAGTTTAATGTTTAAATCCTCAGACCTCTCCCCCGAGGGTACGCGCATAATCATAACCTCGGCAGCGCATCAATCTGCTGCTGAGCACGCCACATTCGAAATGGCTGAGGTGAAGCTCTCTAGCCGAGAATACAGCATTTTCAATAACACTTCCTCAAGAGCGAAATCCAACGTCTGGGAGGCTTTTGGTGTCATCCTCGATGGAGAAAATAACCAACATCCCACGCTTTTTGAGACAAATATGCAACTGCGTGTGTGAATAATTGCACATTTTCACTGCTCATAGGCTATGCGGGTTCGGGTCGGGTTGCGGATCTTGTGCCGACCGGTCAGGTCGGGTTGCGGAACTAATTGGTAATATGTGCGGGTAGCGGGACGGGTTTGGTATTGCACGTCGCGGGTGCGGGTCTTGAAAATCAGAACCGTGCAGGACTCTGGTGTGGAGGAGATTAGGTTTTTATATCCTGTTGTTGAGCATAAAGACACTGGCTTTTTGGAGAGAGCGAGAGAGAGGGGGGGGTTTCCCCTGGTATGCTCTCTCTCGGTAAGCTCTGTCCCTCAGAGCTGGGTTAATAGCTCTCGGTAAGGTTCTCTCAGACTTGGTAAATATCTCAAATTTCTTGGTTGAATGCTGAGTGAATTACTTTGTTGAATGAATTGAAGTGTGTTTGTGAGTATTAGTAACCGCCACCTGTGAGGATCTTCCTCCGCATACCTGCGGGAGATAGGTATGTGTTTGTGGATGTTAGTACCCGTCAGAGATGGAGTACTCG
>NW_011350540.1:0-1757 GCF_000735185.1 Notothenia coriiceps
ATGCAGGCTATTTCTAATATTTCTATTGCTATTTCTTGATCAACAGATTGTATTATTCTCCAATGCAATAACAGTACTGAAATGAAGGCTATAAGCAGCCCTGTACATAACTTTTTTGCCCTGGCGCTTTTTTCAAATGATCCGGTGCTCCTTTTTTGGCGGTGCAGCCCTGGCTATAAGGGCATTAATGGGAGCCCTTTTTTTAAGTAACTAATGCGTTACTGTTCACATGGCTAGAATGGGTGATCTGTTTGGTATTTTGAGCAAAACACTTCATAGACATGTTTTTTATATATTTTTATATATCTGAGACTAATGCTATTGCCTAAAAATAGCATGATAGGTGACCTTTAATTCCAGGGGACAAAGCATACCCAACAACACCAAAAAAGGGGGGTTTAAAAGTTGAAAGATTTTTGACTTTCTTAAAATCAGGGTGAACACAGGCGAACAAAGTTTGAGTGGATTTTTATTTGAGTAGTATTGAAGTCTTACATTTTCTAGAACCCAATGACAAGACTTTAATTGCATGATGTGAATACATAATATAACTTTAATGCACATATTAATGTGGATAACACAAAAAGCCAACATGAAATTACTAAAGAAGGAGAAGAAAAAACACATTATAAAGGTCAGATAATCAACAGTTAAAATATATCATACATGCTTAGTATATTGGACTTGATTTAATTTCTACATAGCATAGATATATGAATATATGAGAAGCTACATTTTACAGTTCTAAATGTATTTCATGATTTATATGAACATTTGGTGGAACTTTACAATACTACTCTGTACACTGACACCATGGCTGTTGGATTGATCGGTAAAGTATGAACGTTGGAGCACATGTCTTCAGTTAAAGGTCACCTACCGGTATTATGCAAAATTCACTTCTTCACGTCTCTTCCACAACATGTGTCCCCTCTGTGGAAAGAGATTCTGAAAGTTTCAGGAAAAAAAATATAAAAACCTGTCTGAAAATGAGCCGATCAGATTTTGGCCACTTTATGATGTCATAACGATTTCCAAAGACTCAAAACTTTCTGAGAAATACCAGGAGGAACTGAATAAACTCACAGAGCTTGGCTATGTTCAAAGGATCCCCAACGAGCAGGCTGAGCAACCACAGGAAACCTGGTATTTTTCACATCATATAGTTGAACACAACAACAAACACAGGATTGTATTTGATTGCTCTTTTGAATACATGGGACAAACCCTGAACAAATGTCTTCTGCCTGGCCCAACACTGATCCCTCACTCATTGGAGTACTCCTCAGATTCCGCCAAAATGCCATTGCCATCTGCGGAGACATAAAGGCTATGTTCCATCAGGTACGCCTTTTGAATGAGGACAAAGACGAGGAAGTCCTCATCCAGGCCTCTATTTATAGCCTGTGAGGAAGTTCTACCTGCTTCCCTACACAGTGCCTCTTGTGGACAGGAGGGTTACACACATGCAATTTCTAACAGTCCATATATACCAGAACAAGTCATTGTGAACTCTATGGCCTATATAAAACAATCATGAGTTCTTAAACTTTGGTTAAGACAAATAAAACTCTATGCTGACTCAGTGTTCATCAACATGGCGGCGCTGAGCCCTGAGTTGGGCTTGCAGTTTATTATAATTGCGATGTTGAAGACGGTTTACCTGGGAATATATCAGGTTGGCATAACATTGGATGGCTTTTGAGTAAGTGACGTACCTAATCTACTTGCTAATTCTCTCTATAGCGACAAACTTG
>NW_011350541.1:0-1911 GCF_000735185.1 Notothenia coriiceps
GGATTAGCCAGGCTCCCATAGACAAAAGGCAGATGGATTTGCACGGCTCTGGCTTATTCAGAACGGGTGAAAAAAGGTCAGAGGGAGAGCGGCGTCCGCCTATTGTTTTCCTCCAGCTCGACTGCTGCAGGAAACAAAGATCTGTCCCTCACCTCTAATTCATCCCCCGGGGTCTTTGAAAAAGTTTAGCCGGGGTTTTTAAACAAAAACCTCTCAGCACACACTGAAACACACACATGTGCACCTGCGAGCAAGTGTGTGAAACGCAGACCGATTCTAAAATGGAGAATGATTTTATGTTTGACACATCTGCAGGTGCACACTTGTACACACTTGTGATTTCACAGCCACCCACGCACGCTGAAACGCTGTGTGCACATTGCACCCACACACAAGTCTTCACACACAATTTGTAAAAAAAAAAAAAAAACTCAACGATAAACCATAAAATACCAAAATGTTCCGCAGCAAAATCGTACAAATCTAACATTAATTTCACTTTTCATCGCCTTCACACCTTCGCCAGACAAAATGGTGTGAGTGTCTCGGTGAAAATCACACGTTGCATACAAATTAGGGCAATCCTGGAACTTGCAACACTAATAAAAATTGCACAACACGATTAAGAAGTTTGCACTCCAGCAGAGCGAAGCTGCAACCGGAGAAAATGAAAACAGCGGTAAATCAAGTGAATGTTATTAGCATGTTACGCTGAGGTGCAGCTGCATCTGATCAGGGCGCGCCGTCAATCACTGTCTCAACTCCACGGATACACCCTTTGCACCTCCAACAAATCTACATTTACTAGTGAATCTCTAAAGATGTTTAAAGTATCTCTTGGGACGCAAAAAGCCGTTAATAAATATGGCTACAAGAAAGAAATGAAATCATGCATTATGTGGAGGTAAAAAGGTACCGTGCGTAAAAATGTGCACATCCCCAATCCAACAGGAATGAATGAAAAGAGAGCAGGAAAGGCTTCAGGTTTTTGACATTTTTCAAACATTTTAAGGTTAAATTGCAGCAAAAGTCATTATTAGAAATATGAAAACTAAACCATTAGCATAACAACAATTAAATCCTACCGAAGATCCATGGTGAGGTAATGCAACCTCCTCCCGCGTCTATTTCCCATTTCAGTCCGGCTGCTCTGACACCAACGACTCAAAGACAGCATCACACCGGCAGCAGAGGAAGAGGAGGATGAGGATGAAGAGGAGGAGGAGGAGAGTGAGCGGGAGAGAGGAAGAGGAGAGGGAGTTTCATCACCTCTCTCTCCTTTGAAAATGAAAAGAGAAAGTTCCCATCTTCCTCTCCTTCTCCTTTTCCCATCTCATCCGTTGCAACAAAAAAGAGGAAAAAATGCACCAACAACAGATGTGTTTTTCTCCCGTGTTTGTCCGAAAGGAAGAGGACACTCGATCCACGGAGAGAGAGGGATGAGAATATATATTTTTTCCCCCCCCCCGACTACAAAGTGCGCTGTGGGGCTCCTCCTTATATCCCTCCCCTCCCCTCCACTCGCTGCCTGTCTACGGCACATGTCACCTCCCCTCGTTGCCATGGCGACCGCTCCACATGTTGCCGACAGGAGGAAGAAGAAGAGGAGGAGGTGAGGAAGAGGAGGTGAGGAGGGATCGAGGGGGGGGGGTTATGGAAGAGGAGGGAAAAAACCAGGATGGATACGGAGCGTTTTGAGGAACTAGGAATAGAAGGAGAGTGTGTGTATTCATCCTAGGGCTGCTCGATTATGGCAAAAATCATAATCTCGATTATTTGGGTCAATAATTGTAATTGATGTGATTATTCATTGACTTTGAAAACATCAATTTATTGAAAAAAAAAATGTGAACAGTATGTTTTTAACAGTTGATTACCCTGAACTTTAAGTATAATTCAACTGAAAAACCA
>NW_011350542.1:0-4416 GCF_000735185.1 Notothenia coriiceps
TGTGTGTGTGTGTGTGTGTGTGTGTGTGTGTGTGTGTGTGTGTGTGTGTGTGTGTGTGTGTGTGTGTGTGTGTGTCACCCAGTCAGGCTGAATGCTTCTGAGATGATTGATTGGATCTCTGCTGCTGTCAGTCAGGTGTCAGAAACCATAAAAGAGTATGGAGCGAGGTCAGAGTGAGAAACCTGGACTCTGAGCCGTCACTCTTCATCTCGCTCGTCTTCATCAGCTGACATCTCCAGAGAGACGGGAGGATCACAGCTTTATTCTTTTCATGGGTTCAATTCAGAGATGTAATATCCAGAGGAGACTTGATCTCATGTTAGATTTTGGGTGATGTCAAATCGTAAGCATTGTGTTGGTTGAAAAGCTGCATTTGAGTCAAGAAATGACCAGAGGGACCAGATGATGTTAAAATCTGACCAAAACATATTTTTCTAAGTGAGATCTGAGATTAAAGTCCGGATTCTGAAAACAAGCCAGCATTATTTTTAAAGAAACATTTGGAATTATTTAGTTTTTTCAGAAAAAAGTAAAAATGAGTTTTTTTCCACAGAAAGTCACATTTATTTTTTCCTCAGAATTTTGAGATTTTCTGAAAAAAGTCAAAAAATAAGTTCTGCTCAGAACTCGGAGATTTTCAGAAAAGATTAGGATTTTTTTTTTTTTCAGAAAATGTCTGATTTCTTTCTTTCTCAGATTTCTCAAAATTTTGAATTTTTCTGATATGTTATATTATATATTTATTTTTGATATTTAAAAAGTCAGAATTTTTTGGAAAATCTCGGTCAGAATTATTTATTTCTCAATCTTCTCAAATGTATTCGAAAAAAAACTAATTATTTTTCAGAATTTTCAGGAAAAAAAATCATTATATTTTTCTCTGAATTCAATGTTTACTCTGAAAAGTAAGAAATAATTTGTTTTTAAAGTTTGAGATTTTCACGGCGCTATTTTTTTTAACTGCATTTTGAGATTTTAAGATAAAAATGTCAGAATTATTTGAAAACCGTCCAATTTATGTAGAACCCTACAATATAGCCACATCATTGATGAGTAGGGTATTTCTAGTTCATATTTCTAGTTCAGTTCCTTCATTAACTGTCGGAGATGATTAATATTCTTACAAACAAACAAGAAGGGTTCAGATCAAATCATCCTAAAATACAACAGTCTTCCTTTTATAAGATAATTATCGTCTCCATTACCTAACTCCCAAACTGCTCCCCCTCTGTGTGACATCTCTCTCGTGTGAGTGTGTGTCTTAAAGAACAAATGGGTTCTCCGTCCGGAGGGTCAATAAGAGAACCCATTATCACCGGAACAGAAACATTGATCACAACTGATGGAGAACGTGGCGTCTTTAAAAGGTATTCATTATTAATGTTAGGATCGATTCATCCGGTTGTTGGAGGGAAAATGAACCCCCAAGTAATCAAAACATTAATGCCAAAAAATGTACTTTTTTTCTCCGTTTAATGTCTTTAAAAACTCAATACATTTCAATATGAGAAACGGAGATGTTTGATTTCTATCTTTTCCTGACATTAATAATTAATAATAACAATAAGTTCAAACATCTCCCAAAAGAAGACTCAATATCACGGTTAGCTACATGCCCACAATTCAGTCTTCTATCTAATTTAGGGACGCAAACGTTTTTTTCTTTCTCAGAATTTTTTGATTTCAGAAAAAAAAATTCGCAATTCTTTATTTCGCTGAATTTGGAGATTTTATATTTTTGGGGGAATTTTTCCGAAAAAAGTCAAATATTTATTTTCTCAGATTTTCAGAAATCAAGTAATCAAAGCATTGACGCCGACACCTACCAAAAGATGAATCAATATGGAAAACAGCTGATGTCCAAAATGTTATCTACTGTCTAATTTAGGGATGCATTGAAGAACTGCAAGAAACACCTAACCGATTCAAAAATGTTCTCCAACTATTTTGATAATTGATTAATCGTTTTCATACAAAATTATCATACAATGCTGTTTCCAGCCTCTCAATTATTAAGATGTCCTACTTTTCTGTACTTAATACGGACACTTTTCACTATATTTTAACATTTGTAAATATAAAATATAAAATCTAGTACATTGAGTCCGAGTATTGTCTGATACCAGTTTGTATTTCCAGTTTAAATATTGATATATAGTGTGTTATCTGAACTGGGTGAGGTCACACAGATGGTTCTGGACTATAAATGGAGACGTCCATACACTGCTTCCTTTAATAATCCAGTTCCTGCCTGATATGTGGCGTTATTCTACAAATCAATCGTCAACGCTTCCCATGTTTTTTGTCGCTTATAATAAAAACGGTATCTTCTAAAGTGGATGTGAGGATTCCCTCGAGGGAGTTCCTTCACCTCTCACCTGAGGGAGGGCAAAGAGGAATCTGAGTACAGTGGGACTTCCTGTCACAAGTCATTACTCTCAACCACTTCCCCGTCCCTCCTGTTTCCTCTGTCCTCACCTTTTCATCTTCATTCATGGTGGCAAATCACATATATATCTCATCTCCAAAGGTGACACGTCCATGCATCTAAAAAGCTTTCACCTAACTCTAACCCTAAAACAAAAAGTGTTAAATGCATCTGTCTCTCCTTGTATATAACCTCCAGTCCACTTTGTTGGTTTTTCTTAAAACATCCGTCCTTGTGATAACAGCAGAGGAAAGCTTCTAAAAGTCCTTTGAAATCAGCCGTTTATTCTCCGTCAAACTCATATTGTTGAAACATGCAGAACTTCTTCCTCTTCGAGTGTTGTCAGTCTGGAAAAGTGCTGTTTAAATGAAGTCTGTTTACCATTGAACAGAGAAATAGTAAGATTCTCAATGCTAATTTGATTCCACGGTAAAAAAAGAAACCGTAAATCCCAGGTACTTTAAACTACACTTCTTTATACCTTGACATCTACCTACAATATACAGTATGGTACTGTACAAAACGAGTACTAGCACATTTTCAGAATTGTTTTAATTACTTCTGTAGTCCAAACGCTTATTTAATTTTATCGAAATGTCTTTAAATTTGGCAGATACATCCACTGAGACCCAACGATGGACTGAGTAATTGATGGTCGACAAAGCTCATGGTCAAGACCTCATAAATCCTGTTTAATCAGCTGAAGTTGTACTTAAAGTTCTCTGAAATCAGCCGTTCATTCTCCGTCTCTTTGAGGCAACAAAGGAGAAACTTCTATTGTTGAAACATGCAGAACTTCTTCCTCTTCTAGTGTTTTCAAACTGGGAAAGTGTTGTTTGAAGGCAGTCTGTTTACCATTGGCCAGAGAATTATATAACATCGTTGTAACAAGCAAAAGTCCTCATTGTTCTGGAGTTTTAATCAGTTGCCAGGCGACTTTCTTCTGCTCTGAATAATAGCTGACCTTGATTTGTACCCACGGAAACAAAGAGTGATTGTAATCAGATGTGTGAACATTGCCATGAGAAACTTATATATGTGGCAACGTTCTCAAATCTCACGTAGACCTTATCCTGAAAGTTGAACGGAGCCTGTATTGTTCTCTGTGTGCATGCACCCTTAATTGAACACTCTAGTTCTCGATGCAGCGCTCAGTATTTGGTCCGGTTTCTTTCTGATAATGCTAATTTGTTTCTGCCTTGGCCTCGTTCCACAGACCACATTATTCCTCGTTAACAGAAAATACTTTGGCTCAAAAATGATAGTATTCTAATGAAACAGAGAGGTTGGTTTCTTGGGAATGAAGAGCATTTAACTCAGGGGTTTGATTGGCAGCTACTGATGATGATAAGATATACTTTATTGATCCACAATTGAACTTTTTGAGCATTTTAAAACAAGGCTTTGCTCATAATCGCTTCTTTGGTTTTGGGGCGGCTGTGGCTCAGTGGATAGAGTGCTGGACTTCGAATCAGGGGGTAGCAAGTTGGAGTCCCACTGCAGTCAGCATGTCGTTGTGTCCCTGAGACCACAGTATTGAATGTATGTTAGTCACTTTGGATAAAAGCGTCTAACAAGTGACATGTAATGTAATGTTTAAAAGCTGCTAACAGTATGCTAATGAGCAGTGTAGTTCCTGGAGGCAGTGTAGCAGCATGCTAACTGATGTTATGCACAACAAAGACATGTTGTGCATTAACTATGATGCACAGAAATCAACTGGAAAACACCAAAGATACTTGGAGCAAGGATTTGTTGAAAAATGTCGAGTATTATCTTAGTTACTTTCATTTGAAGCAACTGTCCTCGAAGTCTGAGAGAAGCTAAATAGAGCGTATTGTAACCAGAATGTAACCGCGGCCGCGCACACGGCCTAAAGTTTAGCTGTTCTACTGATCAAAGTTTCCCTTTAACTCAAATTGATCAAACAGCAGCAACTCCACAGATTCAATTTAAAGAAACATGATACAGTTGGCAGTCAACAAAAA
>NW_011350543.1:0-2032 GCF_000735185.1 Notothenia coriiceps
ATTTCATTATGTGTTCATTTGTATCTGAAGTTGTACCCATGGATGTATAAAGAAGAGTTCTACCGCAAAGTTATTCTCCGTGGGGACTTCCGGCAACAATCTTGATTCTGATTGGCCAGAGACTCGAAAAAACATCAGCAAAGATATTTTATTGAGAAGATGATCACTACGTGACAGAAGTTTAGAAAACCGTTTATGGTCTCCGGTACTTCCAGTCCAACGCCGACAAAGTTTGACTTTTTCCCCCAAAAAAAAAGAATTCCAATTTTTTTTTTTTGTTCTTCACTCACACATCCGCGACCCACTCGAAAGTTGAGAACCACTGGTTTATACCATTAGAGCTATTTAACGTGCAGAATGTGCACATGTATTTGAATGTGATCTATTTAACACATTGTGTGATACATGTATTGTTTACTGCGGCTGGTGGTCTCATCCAGAAGGGGTTACAGTATGTTTGCAAGCACACCTCCCACACATAAACATACATATAATGGACCCCTGCTACTCTCTCTGAAGAGTGGAATTAGCACGTTTTTCATTCACGCTGTAACACGTTCGTTCGTCTTCTTCCTGTTCCCACCACCTATTTCTTCATTTTTTCCACCGCTTTCACTCATTTTCCTCTGTGTTAAAGTAGAGCAGCATGATAACAACAGCAGGCATGACTCACTGGCTCTCACACTCAGCATTATGTATCTGGTGGAGATGTGAGAGTCACAAGTCTGAACACTCGGGGGTGCAGATAGCGAGCAACACGATGGTGATGAAATGAAACAAGGTGTGCTGTGGAGACGCAGGGGTGTGAAACTTCCCACCTGAGCTGACGAGAGCTCCTGCACTGCTAGGAAGAGATACACTCTCTGCAGACGGAGAGTGTATCCTCTTTGGGGACTGACAGAAGTCTTTACGATCAAAAATACGGCAGAAATAAAAGTTTGTTGGTTCAATTCTAGCTGAGGTTTGAAGGTATAAAACTCATATCTGCTTTTCTCGTGAGTTATAGTGGCTGTTAGAGCAGTTTGGCCTTTAACTGGATTTATTTTATTGTTTGTTAATGCTTATGTACAGCAATAAGAACTTTCTTTGTGTATGACATGTACTATACACAAACCTTAACCATAATTTTGGTGTTACGTCAAAATGTTCTAGAGCAACATGTTCAACACTTGATCTCTATCAATGTGATGCATGTGGGGGAATTTGACATTTGATCCGAATTACTGTTCATGTTGTCATCTTTTTTCATTATTATGTCAAATACCTGTATCAAATGTACTTATTTGATTGTTGTTGTGTTTTTAATCATATTTAGTAGGGATGGGAATTTGAAAGCAAATGTATATTCGAACATTTTTAATTTTTTGAAAAATAAATAAATACATGTTCAAATAAGTATAGAAACCAAGTCGAATTTGTCAAATGTATTGAACTGGTGATCACAGTTTGAACAGTTGACAGCTATAGGCCTACAGCTTTCATGCTTAAAACATAACTTGGTTTTTAAATGAAAGAGGGATCATACACGAACAACATGACAGGTTAGGTAACCCTATTACAACAGAGATCAACAACCTATAACAGGGCTATGCACAGAATGTAGCTATTCAATACTCTTGTTTAAGAATATGAGCATGTCTACTAAGGGGAGGGGCGGGTGCGGAAGCGATTCACAATCAGGCCAGCTGTAGAGAAGACCCTCTCAGCTGGAATCTGGGCATAAGATGAGGTTTGAGTCTGCGTGATCTGCGTGTAGGGAGGAGCAGCAGCCATACCATTAGATCGAACTAGCTAGATCTGATGGATTTGGACATAAACACGAGTGAAGTATAACCGGACGCGAGAGAGAGAGACCAGCACCTGCAGCTATTCCCGCTGTGAGGGACCGGTGAGCGGAGCAACACACACCTTTAGACCTAACACACTTAGCTATGGCACTGTCGTATCCATTGAATTATTCCATTTGATAATATGTAATCAACTTAGGCATCCCTCCCAAAAAATATGTTCATAACCCATATTCGAAATACCT
>NW_011350544.1:0-1933 GCF_000735185.1 Notothenia coriiceps
ATGCCTGATGTGTTTTGGACGTAATCTCGTCTTTGTTCACATTAGCATCGCTAACACTCAGAGCTAATCTGTACTGGAGAGCACATGTGTTTTAAAAAGCAGGAAATAAAGAAAGGAACTCACCTTGTGATAAACCCGCAAGAGAAAAAGCATTTGAGCTCCATACTGTTTCAGAAATAATCCTTGATGTGGTTTAGAACAGGATGAAGTTTTATCACAGCAGAATTGAACTTTATCAAATCAAAGAACTCCACTGGCTTCCCGTTTCACACCGCTCCATTACTCCCGGTCCTCACTTACAAAGCCCTCCACCATTTGGCCCCCCCTACCTCACTGACCTTCTCATCCTCTACCAACCCCCCCGGTCCCTCAGATCCACCTCAGCCGGTTTCCTTTCCACCCCCAAGGCCAAACTCCGGAGCTTTGGGGACAGAGCCTTCCCTGTGGCAGCCCTGAAGCTCTGGAACTCCCTCCCCCAAGACCTCCGTGACTCTGAGTCCCTCACCCTTTTCCAGTCCCGCCTCAAGACCCATCAATTCTAATCAGTATACTCATAGCCCCACCCCCATCGACCCCTGTCTGTCGTTCATCTTCGTCTGTCCTTCTCCCACACCGCCCCCCTTCTAAACTGTAAAGTGACTTTGAGACTATGAAAAGCGCTATATAAATTAAATGTATTATTATTATTATTATTATTATATATAGAGAACCTTACATATTAAATTGAGTGTTTTGTTTAGTTAGTTATTTAGTTAGTTATTTCGCATGTGAGTTAGTTATTTCTCACATGCGAAAAGGATAAATTACAAAACAGAAAAGAAGACAATAAACAAGCTCATATACAACTAGAGAATGCAATTCCTGAAGAAATTGCTGGTGGGAATGCTTTATGCTGAAAAGCTGACGCTGAATTGCTATGCTGAAATAATAATAATAATAATAATAATGCATTTTATTTATATAGCGCTTTTCACAACTCAAAGATGCTTTACAGTATGATGGAGGGTAGACAAACAAGGACAGGCAAACAAGTACAGTAAAATAAAAAAATAAAAAGGCAGTCGAGAGGAAGTTGATTGAGAGGGGGGGGGGCTTATGGGTAGACAGAGTTGTAATGTTGAAATGTAATGTGTAAGAAGAAAGTGAAGAATTTAGATTGAAATGATACATGAACACTGGGGGCTTGAATGTGTGATGAGAGAAGAAAAGAAAGTAAAAAGGTTTGGAAAAGCAGCAGAATATTTGAACTGCAAACTTTTGAACTAACTTGATGGTGAAGGATCTGTCGCCATGCCAACGGCATTTTATGACACCCCATAATACGCTTAGATGTGTTGGTGGCTGCATCGTTACCAAACCTGTGAAGTTTTGCGCCGTTTGGAGTATTTTCACTGAAGTTATGAGAAAACCGTGTTTCATGGTGAGCATTGTGTTGCCATGGCAATGGCATTTGAAGAAATATCAAAACTGCCCCGTAGATGTATTCACGGCTGGACTGTTAGCACACATGTGAAGTTTGAGCACTTTTTGAACATTTTCATAGGAGTTATACATTACATTAGGAGGTTACATTACTCTCTCTCTTCCCTTGATCGCCCTCTCTCTTCCCTTGATCGCCCTCTCTCTCTTCTCTTGATCGCCCTCTCTCTTCTCTCTCGCATCTCTTGCTCGCCCTCTCTCTCTTCTCTTGATCACCCTCTCTCTACTCTTGATCGCCCTCCCTCTTTTCTCTTGATCACCCTCTCTCTTCTCTTGATCCCCATCTCTCTCTTCTCTTGATCACCCTCTCTCTCTCCTCTTGATTGCCCTCGCTCTCTTCTCTTAATCGCCCTCTCTCTCTTCTCTTGATCACCCTCTCTCTCTCCTCTTGATTGCCCTCGCTCTCTTCTCTTGATCGCCCTCCCTCTTTTCTCTTGATCACCCTCTCTCTCTC
>NW_011350545.1:0-2455 GCF_000735185.1 Notothenia coriiceps
CATGTCTCTTCTACA
Organism: Notothenia coriiceps; assembly: GCF_000735185.1. NCBI lineage: Eukaryota > Metazoa > Chordata > Actinopteri > Perciformes > Nototheniidae > Notothenia > Notothenia coriiceps. The sequence continues at coordinate 16 of NW_011350545.1, forward strand.
TCAACATGTGTCCCCTCTTTTTCATGTCTCTTCTACATCAACATGTGTCCCCTCTTCTCCATGTCTCTTCTACATCAACATGTGTCCCCTCTTCTTCATGTCTCTTCTACATCAACATGTGTCCCCTCTTCTCATGTCTCTTCTACATCAACATGTGTCCCCTCTGTGGAAAGAGACTCTGAAAGTTTCAGGAACAAAGATTCTCTCTCTTTTTGACCTGATCCAGCCAGATTTTGGCCACTTTATGATGTCATAACGATGTTCTGTCTTGTGTAACCATTAGCCAATCAGCAACCAAGGTAACCCCCCCCCCCCCTTATCACCTGAATCCCCTCCTAGAGCACCATTGAGTTCTTTGTAACCAAATGTCTCTCAGAGGGGCGTGGGGAGGGGCTCCTTATTTTCATCTAAAGTAACAGACAGAGAATCAGCACAATGCTGCAATGATCTGTTTGGTGTTTCAGCCAATCAGAGACAGGCTCTGGATATATCTGAGACCTGTGATATATTGATGAGAAACAGGATGATAGGGGGTCGTTAATGTATAAAAGGGCCTCTTTAACATCTGCTACTTTCTGTCTCCAGGTGTCAGACTCTAAATCCAGGATGAACTTCACGTGGCTGTGTTTGCTCTTTGCTGCTCCTCTGCTGCTAAGCGCTGCCTCCTCAGAATATGGTATTTTATAACCGAATAACCGTTTGTTTTGTCCTTATACCTTTTACAAATATATATAATTTACCTCTGTTATGTATTTGTTTGTTTATTTGTTTGTTTTTCTATCTGCTTATTTGTTTGTTTATTTATCTGTTTATTTAATTGTTGTTTTATGTTTTTTTGTTTTTCCATAACAAATGTATTTATTTAATAATTTAGTTTTTGGGAAAAGAGGTGGGATTACATAAGTGTAAACTTCTTCCCACCCCTTTTCAGATGTGTAATTAAGTAGATTATTTGTTTACACATCATTTAGAATCAGTAATATGTTTGTTTATCAATTTGATACTGATTCATTTTGTCAAGTAATGTATTGTATAATAATTCTCATGTTCAATTTGTGTATTATTGTTTTACACCTTCGAAGTAAAGCTGATCAAATCAAATCAATAAATAAACTGTGCCCTTTAAATTAAAAATGATTTAACTTACACGCCTTTTTCCTTCTCGTCCTGTAGTGTCCGTGAAGTGCAACGACACAGAGCCAGTGTCAGGAAAATCCGTGACTATACACTGCACATACACCCTGAAACAGAACTGTATGTTTATTCGTTCTCTGTGGAATGACACACATGGAAACATAAAGTGTAACGCAGACTCCGTGAAATACACCTGTGAGGAGGGTCGTGGGAGTCAGCTGTCCTTGACCATCAGAGATGTTGGGAAGGAGGAGAGTTACACCGTTAACATCCGGACTACCTGTGGGATAGCTAAATCGCCTCACGTCAAAGTAAAAATAATAAATCCTGAGTCCTTTGGCTCCAGTAATACGACTCTTGGTAAGTATGTTGCATTCTGGGACACGGCGGCCATCTTTGAAGGATAGCGTCTAGATCAGGGGTGGGGAACACATGCTGCAGTTTGTGCGTGGCTGTGTCTTTAGTTGAGAGCCCAGTGGCGATCTGTTCATCTGTCATACTGATCATACAGTCAATAACTTTTTTATTATTAGCATCTGGTTAGCTAGCTATGCTAACGAATAAGAAGCTTTTTCTACAACCAGTGAGGTAAAGGCACATCTTTATATGATCATTATAGTTATACAAAAATAAGAGAATAAAGTAAACAGGTATAAAAAACTATATGACAAGAATACAATTTGAAAGGGGAGTGATTTGTAAAATATCCATAAATAAAAAGTACATCTGTTTACAGTTCTGTTTCATATGGATGTTGAGAGATGTGTCCATAGATCTCTTAATGTTGCTCTCAAAGTGCACCAGATTGATGCTTTTAACTTCAACATTTAAAAAACAAATTTTGCCAGGGGAGCATGCCCCCGGACCCCCCTAGAGGAAGTTAGGTCCTCCCCCACTTAAATCATGTTCACATGGATACATTTGCACACATCTTGTGTCCATATCTTTCTGTTTTGGTGGTCATGCCACACCGTGCATGTGCATGCATACGCGAGTCATGGTAAGATATCTGGATTGAGAGGTTGCTTTTTCTTTACACAGCATGAAAGAAAGGCCAAATGAATGGGCTGTGATTTTAGTATTTTTAAGCAGAGGTCAATAATTTGTACGGCCCTCGGAGGATGTTGAAACATTTGAAATGGCCCTTGAGAGGAAAAAGGTTCCCCACCCCTTTGGATCAGGGTGTCAAAACTCTTTTCACTGATGGCCAAATACAGGTAAAAATATATGAAGGGCTGCTCCCCTCAATAGAGGTAGGGTGTATTGCCTCATAAGTTAAGATATAAGTTAGCTAAATGAATCAAAT
>NW_011350546.1:0-12459 GCF_000735185.1 Notothenia coriiceps
CTCATTCTTGATTAAAAGCTCTCGGTCGAGTGGTGCCTTCGCTTTCATTTTATGTTACTTTTCACTCCAGCATATGGCAGCCATCTTGGATATCTGGGTAAAAATGATGTTATAACGTCAAAATGATGTCAGAATCGGAATCCCCATGGTCAAATCAGTGCAAAAAGTGTATTTACACTTGATTGTAGGTGATGGGGTTCAAAAGTTACTTTTTCAGATGGCGCTGGCGGCCATCTTGGATTTTTTGGTCAAAACTACATTTTATCGTCAAACTGATGTCAGAATCGGTTTCCCCATGGTAGATTCAGTGCAAAAAGTGTATTTACACTTGATTGTAGGTGCTCTGGTTCAAAAGTAAATTTTTCAAGATGGCGCCGGCGGCCATTGTGGATTTGGCCCCCTAGCAAAAAATGCCGGCAAATTTTCGAGGGACCGTGTTTCTAAATTTTTTCTAAAAGGTCCATAGATGTCAAATCAATCGTCAAAACATGTTAGCCAGAGAATGGTCACGGGATTGAGGTCCTGGACCCAACTATAAGGGCTGTAAATATAATAAGCCTATGTCTAAAATGGACAACATTGTTAGGAGATTTAAACTATACAGCGATTCTGCACTGCCTCCTCCAACAGTGCAACACAATGACACAGATGTAATAGTACAAGTAAATAAAATAAATAGAATATAATAGAACAGTGCAGAATAGTCTATACAGTATTTTGGGAGGGTGTGTCACTGTGCTGAAGCATAGTTTTGACCAGCTATCCAAGCCAGTCTCTAAAGACTCGAAGGTGTAAAAATGCTGCTGCCGGAGTACTGACTGGAAGTATTGCTGATATCAAGCCTGCCATATCCTCTTAAAATACTGTGTCCAACAATCTTCGTCTCAGGAAGAAAGGTTTGTTAACGCTTATTAAAAATAGCAGAAAAACATGCATTATTTTACTAAGGAGGAATTGACAGAGGATTACTGGAAAAGTACACAGTAATTGTACTTCATAGTACTTGTGGGGGTAGTTTCACTAGTACTGAGTCCTAGTTTAAATCTCCTTACAATGTTGTCCATTTTAGACAGAGGCTTATATTTACAGCCCTTAATAACATTTGTTTTCTGGGCTCAATGTGTGTCTTGGCCGTTTTCGTTGTGATTGCTAAATTCACCTTGTTTATAATAATCACCGTTCCTTCAGCCGGATACTGTAAAAGTGTATTTTAGCAAACGCTTTTATTTTCGAATCACTTCCGTGAGTTTCACCCCGCCCCTCGCTCCAATGTACATTAGACCATTTAGTAAGGTAAAAGCAAGTTCTCAGACGCTCTTCCGTTTACTTGTTTAATAGAGAAAAATAAATGGTCAAAAATGGATACACGAATTATGGTTGATTGTACATAATGTAATTTGCTTTGGATAAGTGTCAGCTTAATGAAATATAATGTTATATCCATCTAAAGTTATTTCCCAGTGTACTTGAACCTTAAGAAAAGTAGTTGTTTATACTTTAAAAATGTTTAATGCTGTGTTTTAAAATAAAAGTGTTGGAGACAGCCTCACCAGACATAAGGGAATCCTTGCCTTTTGAAACTTGCATGAGTTTAACCACAGGGTCATTTGGGTTTTATTTGCTGATCCTTCATGCTTTGTCCGGTCTTTTATCAAAATGACAAGCAAACAACTCCTTGAAATGCTTGTTTTCTGAGTGGAGTTTGGATCGATTTGCCTTTGGTTTTAAAAGAAACAAGTTAAGCGGGTTGCTGTGAGACTATACTGTATAGTAACAACAGTGCTTTGTTTTAAATACCAATGTTAGAATTGTAACATGTTTACAATGGCAGTACTAAATTGCTGATTATTATTACCTTATCTCCCTAATGTCAGAATGCTTAAAAATGGCAAATTAGCCCTAAACACAAAGTACAGCTGAGGATCAGAAAGGCAGGTATGTGGCCAGTTTGATTTAAAGATCCAGCAAGAAAAGCTAAGGGACTAATACACTTATAATCTATCCTGGGTAGAACTTATAAGTCTGTACTATTGTAGTGTTCTGAACCCACAGTAGCTCCCCTGGTTGTGGGGTAACCACTGAAGCAAGGCTGAGTCCCTGTCTCAGTGGAATCAGAGCGCATTTCAGTCTTATGACTTGAATGAAACATTATGAACATTCATTTGCAGGTTGTATTGTGGCCCGGTGGAAGACAAATAAATAACTTCTACAGATTCAAAAACATAATTGAATCAGTATACCCAACACTATCTAAGAATGGTGCAATTTTCTGACAATCCCAATGCGCAATTTGCTGCAATGAATCTTGTCATGGCTTATGGTGTTACATTGCACAACACACAGTACAGTTAAGAAGAATATGCAGTTTAAGATTTACTGTATACCCACAATTTATACAACCACTTAAAACAATCTTAGGAAAATAGTAAAACTTAATATAATTTAGTTCCATTCAGTCTGTTTTTATTGGCTTAATTATAGATGCCCCGAGGGAAATATGCAGATGTTAAGCAGGCGGAAAGTGTAGCCTACATATTTATGAAAACTGATCAGGAAACTTTGTTAAGAAAATAATGAAAATGTATTGCACACAAGAAGCACTTCCTATCCTGACTTAAAGCAGCATGTTGCCGCTATGCATAGCCCTCCTCACCTTTCCCGGTTTGTTGCCATGCCAACTACTGACAATAAAGTGGCTGAGAAACGTTTCAGAGTCATCTGTTTGCATTACGGTGCTGTATGCTCCATTATGCTGAAAAAGACTGGCAGCACATTTTGAAGGCCATATTACTTAAGGATGGCTCTCAGTGCTAATCAGTAATGATTTCCTACTCTTAGACATAAACAAAGACAGTCTCAGATATTGCAGGTCCATTTTTGTTAAAAATACATTTATATTGCATACACCAAGGGTATATTTGATAGGAATTGTGTTGGGATGAGTGTCGAAAAGCGTGTTATGTGTTATGACCTAAATACATCAAACCTCAATATTTGACTACGACGCATTTTACACCGTTTACGCGATATGAGTGAGTGGTATGCTCTTCAATTACAGTAGCAGTAATAAGAAATTAACTGAAGATTATTACAATACGAAAAAACAAGCATAGCGCTTACACCCAAAATATTTTACAAATAAACAACCTCTGAATATTTTTGGGAAATAATAGTTATATTATTATACAAAACAGTAGATGAAGAAATATAACATGTTGAAAGTACAAGAGTTATCAGCAAAATGTACTGACAGTATCAAAGTAAAACTAGTCTTTTGGCATAATGGTCCCTTGTGTGTGAGTGTTAATATCTAATTTCATTATTAGAACTTTAGCACAACGGCACGAACAGTGTTATAACGTTTAATAAATGTTTAACGACTGCCTGTTTTGTTGGATGGTTAAATGTCAAGAGGCGAGCAGGATAAAAAAGTGAAGCTAAAGCAGAAGTGACTGATGGAAGAAGATTCGCCCTGTGTTACTTGTGCAAGTTTGAGAGCAGCGTTGACTTGCGTTTACTAGCATCACTTAAACTGGACATACTGGCGAGGATGCAGGGATAATCTGTTAACAAAATTAACATAATTTACAGTGATTTCATTGTAATACACGTATCAAAATGATGCCGAAATAACGACATACTGATACCTATTAATAAAAAACATGAATGAATGCTTATGTCTCGACAGCAGGCAAATCACTTCTAACATGCTTGTTTTTTGAATGGAGATCGGATAGATCAAGCTAGGCTAAGCTACCGTTGTCACTGCTCTTTCCACACTCAAAACGTCATATAGACACAAATTAAGGAGTAACTTTTCTTTGCAATGCCATAGACATTCTGTTCTATTGTATCTCATTCATACTGCCAGATATTTTAGATTTCAACAATCAGTGTTAGTTGAGATTCAGTCGTCAACCCGGCCATCTTCCAGACCTAGCTGCCAATCCGGCATACCCCATCAGTTCTGTCTGAAGTTGAGTATAACTTTTCCCTCTTTGTGTTGCTCTCTGTCATGTGTTCCTAATCTTGCCGTTATCTCCTCACATGCAGCTGCGCACAGTGGCTGCTCCCTGCCATGAACAAACATGCACAGACGGGTACTATCGGGGTGAGAGCCAGAGAATTAGCCTTTGCGAATATGCATAACATCACTTCAATAGACAGAGTGAAAAAAGGCATGGAGACAAAGACATTATCTATGTAGCTGGCATAGATTTCCTCGGATAAGATCGTCTGTAGACTTTTGTTTGAAAGTTTAGACTGTGGGTGTTTGGGGAAGCAATCATACCAATTACTGTGTGTCTTGGTGTGTGTGTGTTATAATGAACCCGTTTGTCTTAAATCTTTAGCTCATTCATAAAATATACATGCTACAGATTCCCATTAGAATTGCAATGTTTATTTATTATTTCTGCGGGATGAATTATTCAGTTTTTCGTTTTTGCAAATGCGGCACTCAAAAAGATGAGACGATAACAGTTGTCATTAACAGCCACTCTCTCTGCTTCCCCTTCCAACGCTCACTGTTGTTGCTGATGTGACACAAAACATTTAATATTTCCGCCCCTATCACTACCTTCGGTCTTGGCCCAGTAATGTCTCGCCATGGGAACTTTGCAAAGGAGAGAAAGAAAATGGGCCACTTTCCAACAGATGTTAATTATATACAATTTAAAGAGGCCCTACTATGCTATTTGGGGTTTTCTCTTTCCTGTAGGGTGTTGAATCGGTTTGTGTCCTTGTAAATGGTCTGCAAAGGCTAACATATGTGTGTTCCCTCCAGAGGGAGTTTCTCTCCGACATTCCCCCCCTGCCTGAAACGCCTCCATTGGACTCCATTGTTTACTTCCATAAGTAACACATTTTTTGTGCCATTGGTCGATAAACAAATATCAAGTAAAAAGTTACAAAGTTAACCCAAAATAAATGGACTTTTCATTGATCAAATGCCTTTTTATACCATCATCCAGTCAATCAGCTCACAGTTCAGATTTAATTTAATCCTATTTGAAGGTTTATGGAGGTTTATGAGCACGGCAGTTGGGTTTAGCTCACAAGGATCTTATCTGTTAGGTGAACGTCTAATGTTGGCTCCGCTGTGATTCTGACAGAACAGGATCATGAATCTAATTTCTTTGCATTCAAATTAGAATCTTGAGTATTGTCATTTAAATAAATGTCTAATAAAATGAAAGTCACTATCCAAGGACAAATAAGGTAACATAATATTGACTGAGCCTATCATGAAAGCCCTAACATACGAAGCATTAGGAACTTGATGTATAAGGCAACATTCACAGAAAAGGCATAATTGATCTCTGGGAAGTGAGATACAAAAACACACCTGGAACAAACCACTTATTGCCATACAGATTAGATTGGTACCTAAAGCTCACATCTGGAGTCAGGACATGTCTATCCTATGTCTTTTGAAAACAAATCAAGATTTCTAAAACACACCTGCAAAATCTTCTAAAGCAGTCCTATTAACTGCTGTATCACATCTGTGTAACAAATCAATGAAAATCACAACAATTATCTATTCAACAAGTTTGAATTTATTCTTGATGAACAATAGGTAATAACTGGGGATGCACCGATACATCGGTTAGACATCGGCACATCGGTAAACAAGGTGGTGGAGGAGCTGCTGCTGCAGGGGGGGTGCATGCTGCAGGACTTCCGCCCCATGTAGCCGGTGTCTGCAGGATCGGTAAATGAAATCCAACATTCAATGTTCTTTGGAGGCCGTTGTTTATATTTGTGACTTTGTTATACTGCTGCTGCTCCCCTTAACTTCCAGAAGTTAAGCTCAACTTCTCTCTCGCTCTACACATGCATGCACCACATGCGGATGCTTGGACTAGTTGTTGTGTCATGTTCATACATGAGAGCAACCCATCAGGTTACTTACCCTTGACGTCATGGCCCGCTCCTTTTTGGGTGAAATGATCTGCTGTGATTTGACTGGTGGTGTATCAAAAATGATTAGGTCTTTGTCATTCGAACAACACGTTTGATATTCCGTGCATTTTTGTTTATCTACAAGGAGCCCAAATGCTTGGTTAGTCAGGCAGACCAACATACATAATGCCCTTTGAGACCGATGATCTATGTTGTGAACTTAAAATCTAAATGGGATTGCTGTTTGAAAGGGACAGTGAAAGGCATATCAAAAGTTGCGTCTCACTTTTGGAAAAAAGCAAATAAGTATACTTTCCAAAATCTAATTAGTTAGTTAAACTGTCACGTAATGACGTTGCCATGTCAATGGATGAAAGTAAAAACAAGTCTTATGCAACATGCTTTTATTTCCAGCCTTGCACGTTAAGACCTTTCAAAGTGTGTGTGGGCTTTTGATATCCACTGAATATCAAGTTCCTTTCCTATCTCTCAATAGTGTTAATGAAAAACTGAAATAAAAAATTACACAAAAATCACCTTTCAAAAGCAAGATGAAAGGCTATTGCAAGGTTTGATTTGGATGATATGACAGTTGCAGAGATATACACTTCATTCAGTCTTCCAACAATGAGCGCCAACAAAGACATATTATAACATGGCATCAGTAACTCCTGAGTGTGATTTTCCTCTTGTCATTCTTCTACCGTCTATCTCTCACCTCTTGTTTTTTGTCTCTAATCTTCATTCTCCACTGTACTTTCCTCCCTCTCTGTGTGTCAGTATGCGACAGGTGAGTGGGGGATTGGAAAGGTCTTAAAGAGGCTAGCTCTGAGACCGGACATCGGCAGACATCCGTTGGTGTTATTATTCACTCTGATCTTAACATTTACTTTTTACAATATGAATATATATGTTTTTATTCTCATATTCATGTAACTGCTAAAAAGCACTATAGAGGCTCTGCAGTTATATCAATAATCTAATGGTAACAATTTAAGGTGCCAGTAACGACACTTAATAAACAGTTTGGTCTTATAATTGCTAAATACAGGACAAGTTATGACTCCATATTTTTCTAATTTCTACAAAAAGCAACAGCAAGTGAAATACAATACCATAGTTGACAACAAAGATACCATTTAGGTATGCAATAACATATTGAATAACAATTAACAATTTGAATTTTGAATTGAATAGTTAACTACGGGATCATCTTATGTTTACCTAAATTAAAGGTGACCTATCATGCAAAATGCACTTTTGTACGTCTTTTATACATGAATATGTGTCCCCGGTGTTCCAGGGAACTCACCATGTGTCAGAAAACACAACCCTCTCTATTTTCCTCCATACCCAAATCTCTTAAAAAGGGGCTGCAACGGATCTGATACAGACTGATCCAGATTTGAACACTTCTATGACGTCACAGAAGTGGCGCTACGGCTATTGGGCGAACTCCACCAATCAGGAGGAGACAGCCACGGACATTGCCGTTCGAAAGCGCTGGAGACGTTGTAGTACATATGCCAGGCCTGTAGATGGTGTTGTTCTCACATAATCAGCCCATGTAAAGACAGTGTTAAATTGAGCGAAATGAGGAATCGCTAAAATGCATGATCTGTTTGGTATTTTGAAAAATAAAAAGTATAAATATGCCTTATATAGGTATGGTCCTACACTATATTATTCAAATATAGCATGATAGGTCCACTTTAAGTTGACTGCGTCTGTGCAGACTTTTTGGGCTTTTGCTGCTATTCCTCCTGCAAAAAGTGATTGTCTAATCAACGATTAGCATACATGGCATCGTAAGGCTGTTACTTTTTTGCATTGCCTTTCCAATATCACAACTTAGATAGAATTATAAAATTGGAGGGATGAAACCCTCTTTAATGGTCACACATGTAGAGCACACAGCACACACAGTGACATGTGTTCTCTGCATTTAACCCATCCTAGTACCAGGAGTCTAGCACTAGGAGCAGTGGGCAGCTATTGTACAGCGCCCAGGGATCAATGGGAGCGGGGGGGTGTCCGGTACCTTGCTCAAGGGCACCACGGCAGGGCACAGGAGGTGAACTGGGACCTCTCCAAGTACCAGTCCACATCCATATTTAGCGCGGCTGAGAAAAGATAAGGCTGAGTGAGTGTTTCTCCGCGATCCCAACTCGTCTATTACCAATGTTCAGGGAGCTATGCTCGACGCTAAAGGTCCTCCCACTGCGTTTGATAGTGACGCCAAGGGATCCTGGTGTGTGAGGAGCTCCACGGATTGGTCCATTTGGGTATGGTCACGTCACTATACTCAGGAAGAAAAAAATGGAAAAAGAAAAATCTCCAACGAGGCGTTCTGGAGCAGCATAGACAGGTATTTTCTGTGTTAGAGTTGTACTCGCTACAGGGTGTACTTTGAGGGTTTGTGACTCTGCAGACCGTTTACATGCATAAAAAGCTACATAACACACAAGGGGACAGTTAATAACCGGAAAAGCATTTAATGGGACCTTTAAGTCTGTGGACTTGAACCAGCAACCCTACTGCTCACAGTCCAAGCCCCTACTGACTGAGCCACTGCCGGGACAAAGGAATTATTTAAATAATGTGTTTTCTGGTCCAGTTTAAGGCACTAGTGCATGCAACTGTTAACTAGCATATTATTTAAAGAACTAACCTAGCATTACCTCCAAGGTAAAGAATACGCATATCATTATCAAAGTCTAACATCATGTATGTTTATGACAGTGTTGTACAGTTCATTTTTACAAGACTCAACTGTAAATACAAAAGGAGACAACCAAGTAACTTCAACTGACTCTTTAGGTGTTGTTAGTACCTAGCTAGCTGATTATTTTCACTAATCCACTATATTGAAATGTGCGACTTTCTACTCCTTTGTGAAGTTAAAAAAATAGTTATGTTATTCATGTATGAAACTATTGAGTTTTCTCCTTGTTGATGCAAGATCCCTTTAAATCATCTTTAATATATGTTATGTTCTCCAGCTCTCAGAAATGTGATATTCAATATATCTTTATCTTCTTCTCGACCTCACACCAAAGTACTCTTTAATAACAGTTTTATTTTCTCCAAATGTTGTGTACTCAGCCTTGATTTTTGTAAAGCCAGTTCTCCACTGGCCTTCAATGATGTGTCCACTGCGGTTGCTATGAAACAAGTGATACATCTATAAAGCGTCTTTACAGAAAATGTAAGTCCTGTTGTGAAGGCGTTCTAGTTTTTTGATATATTAAACAACACTGGCTGTACCGCAGTGCATTCAAGAGGGAATTGTCTGCAGTGGTACTGCAGGAATGTAAAGGCAGACATTGGCCAAGGATACCAGCATCCTTCATGCTGTATTTCTTTATCCCCTCTCAATTGTATTCATCAAATGTTCAGATGGAATACAAAGTGATGATATTAAACAGCATGACTGCATCAGAGGTCATTGGAAAAATGCAATTCCACACAAAAAGTGATTGTTGTTCGACAACAAAGAAACCTTAATGGAGCACGGCTAGGTGTCAAGATTTGGTTTTCTCCACATGTTGAATCAGTTTGCCCGTGGCTGTATTTTAGAGAGTTCGGAGGGTTTTGTCTTTTTTTAACCTTTTCAAAACCAAAACTACAAGAGCAAAAGCTTACAGGATGAATTCAAAAGTAAGTGTATCTGCTGTAAGGTAAAATGCAATTGTCCAGCTAACTAGGTAAATTACCTAGAGTACTGGCCGAGCACTACACTAAAATACTATCATGAGGACACTTCTGACTCAAGCTTTCTTTTGGTTGTACTCGTAACTATCATTGAATTACTCATTTAGTGACTACAATGTGTTCATTTTGATGGGCTGTCTTCTGAGTGGTTGAACATTGCAAATGATGTTCCCCAAGGTTCTGTTTTAGGTCTACTTTTATTCTCCATCTACATCAACAGTTTAGGTGAAAATGTCGATGAAGCCACTTTACATTTTTATGCGGATGATACCGTGATGTACTGTGCAGGTCCCTCCATTAAGGAGGCTGGTGTTAAATTACAGGCTGTTTTTAACATTATTCAGACTCAGCTCTCTGAACTAAAGCTTCTTTTAAATGTTGATAAAACCAAGGTAATGCTCTTTTCTAAAGCTAAAAAGACACCAGAGCCTGTTTTAGATATTGTAACTACGCAAGGAATAAAACTTGAAGTGGTTACCTGTTACAAATACCTTGGTATCTGGTTTGATGATTGTCTCACTTTTAAACTTCATGTAAATAACCTGCTTAAAAAGCTGAGGGTTAAGCTAGGTTTCTTCTACAGGAACAAGTCCTGTTTCTCGCTTGAGGCCAGGAAAAGGCTAGTCACTGTGACCTTTTTACCTGTGCTGGACTATGGTGATCTGATGTATATGAATGCACCTGCCAATTGCCTGGTCAAGTTAGATGCTGCGTAACACAGTGCTCTAAGATTTCTGACAAATTGTAAAGCATTAACACATCACTGTACCCTGTATGCAAGGGCTGGTTTGCTTTCATTAACTGTACGGAGGCTCAGTCACTGGTACAATTTATATACAAAGCCATGTTAGGGAAACTTCCATCCTACATCTGCTCCCTGATCTCACGGCGAATTGTAAGTGGCTACTGCCTGAGATCGCATGCTGTGGTTTTATTAAATGTGCCAACTGCTAGGACTGTCTTAGGGAAGACAGCTTTTAGATGCGCAGCTCCTCTGTCTTGGAATAGTCTGCAAAAGGAATGGAAGCTGAGCAATCTGGTGCCACTAAATGTTTTTAAAGCTCGGTTGGATGCTACTCAATCGGAAGCTATTGGTACCTGTTTCTGTGGATAATTATGTAAATGATGCTGTACTGATGTCCTTGTTGTCCTGTCTATGTTTCTATGTTTCATGTGGAACTACTTGAGCAGGTCTCCCTTGAAAAAGAGATCAATGATCTCAAAGGGATTCATCTGATTAAATAAAGGCTTGAAATTGAAATTGAACTAAGCTGGTCATCGGTCAGAGGCTATATACAATAACAGGAGAGCATGTTGGTTTCTAGCAGGATCCTCTCCTTCTATCTGCTGCAACAATGACAAGAAAGGACATAACGCTTCCACTGGCATAAGTGAACAATGAATATTGTAGCATGTTAAAGGTTAATAGAGCAAGGATGGATCCCCCACTGCACATCATCAAAAAAAACAATCAGATCATCACTGAGGTTGCTGTTTGTCAAGGGCAATATGTCGTAAACACAAGATACCATGTGAAGGGGAACCCATATCATAATCAAGACTTTATTAAGATAACTAATCTCTAGAATGTTACAGTAATCACTATACACATACTATGTGGTTGATACATTCCTACAATAAAATGTGAAAAAGGTTGGAAAGTTATTGTATTACCTTATGTATATACCATACACACAGTATAGATTATGTTCTGCATAAGTAGGTAGATATATGTAGATATATTGTAAGGTTCCACTGGCCAGGGGTGGAAAGAGCTATAGAGGATTATTGTCGCACCTGTGTTGAATGTCAAAAGATGAGTCCCAAGCCACACTTTAAAAATCCCCTAATACCTCTACCGATAATCGATGTACCGTTTTCTCGCATTGCCATGGACTTAGTGGGACCGCTGGTGAAGTCTGCCAGGGGACATCAGTATATTCTTGTGATCCTTGACTATGCAACCAGGTACCCGGAGGCCATTCCCTTGAGGAACATGACAACAAGAGTGATTGCACGGGAGCTGCTTCACCTGTTCAGCCGAGTTGGGATTCCTAAAGAGATGCTAACAGACCAAGGCACTCCCTTCATGTCCAAGATAATGAAAGATCTCTGCAGGCTCTTCAAGGTAAAGCAGCTTCGTAAGCTGTCTACCATCCTCAGACAGACGGATTGGTAGAACGCTTTAACAAGACATTGAAATCCATGTTAAAGAAGGTTGTTGACAAGGATGGTCGTAACTGGGACCAGCTTCTGCCCTATGTCCTGTTTTCAATCAGGGAAGTTCCACAGGCTTCAACCGGTTTCTCCCCCTTCGAGCTGCTGTATGGCCGACAGCCCAGAGGACTTCTCGACATCGCGAAGGAAGCCTGGGAGGAGCAACCAAGCCCCCATCGGAGCCTGATTGAGCATGTAGAGACGATGCAGGCGCATATGAAAGATGTTTGGCCCATGGTGAGAGAGCACATGGCTCAGAGAAAAGTGTATAACAGAGGTGCCCAACCGCGTGAGTTCCTGCCCGGGGATAAAGTCTTCTCCTGGTCCCCACCACAGAACACAAATTCCTGGCATCGTGCCAAGGTCCCTATGAAGTGGCAGAGAAGGTGGGACCAGTCAATTACAAGGTACGCCAACCTTGCCGTCGCAAGCCATCCCAAATATACCATGTTAACCTGTTAAAGAAATGGTACGCCCGAGAGGCACTGCTGTGTTGTTCTTCCCCGGTTGTGTCCCCCTCTTCTCCAGACCATGAGGTGGCCGAAGTTGAATAAGGTCCAGGGCTATCCAAAGCTCAGTTACAGCAAACCAAGGAACTGGTTCAGCAGAGTTTGGATGTGT
>NW_011350547.1:0-1421 GCF_000735185.1 Notothenia coriiceps
TACACACTGATATACACCTGAACATCAGCAGGAGAGGACTCTTTAAAGTAGAGACACTACACACTGATATACACCTGAACATCAGCAGGAGAGGACTCTTTAAAGTAGAGACACTACATACTGATATACACCTGAACATCAGCAGGAGAGGACTCTTTAAAGTAGGACTCTTTAAAGTAGAGACACTACATACTGATATACACCTGAACATCAGCAGGAGAGGACTCTTTAAAGTAGAGATACTACATACTGATATACAACATTAAAGCTTGGAAACATGGTTTTAAGGAGGACGTACAGTCTTGTCTCTGGGTCCAGGAGGACCTCTGGAACCCTGAGAAGGAGAAAGAGAGACATTATTACTCTTTTTATCATTCATTTTATGAATATATTTTATAGTAACAGGATTGAAGGTGTTGTACACAAGTGTAACAAGAATATATCAAGCTCAATTAGTGAGGATGCAAGTAAAGATCATTTTTGGTTAAAATATAAATGATGAATCTGAAATTGCCCTAAAACGCTGTCGTATTCCTTTTTGATGTTTTGATGCACTTTTGTTGATCAAAGATGTGTATGCTTGTTGTGTTTGTACGCCGTGCTTCCATAAAGCTAATCTCTGCTGTGATTTATGATGGTTTAGAGAATAGGATGTTGTCTGGATGTGAGCGGAGGTCTCTTCCCTCTGAGCCGCTGCTTGGCACCGTGCCAGCGCACCAATTGTTCGCACCGGCTATTCAAGCTGAGGTGCCAAACTGGGTCCCTCCCATTTCCGCCTCTCCTGTTGTGGCTGCAGCCTGATGGGTGACGCACATTGTTTGGCGTGGCAGCGTTCATGTCCTACTCTCTGCCTGACGGGTAAAGCACTGTGCAGTCTGTCATTCCTCATGGGCACAAGCTACACACTGCTGACACTTTCTCGTCTCATCTCAGCTGAGGTCCGGGGCATTAAAGGAGGCATTTCTCCGCCAGAGGCTCCGTGACCACAGCGTTGCAAACTGGTGAGTGCCGTTGTCTGCTCTCTTTCAATCTGCTGCGTAGTTCCCTTGCCTGATCGATTCTTTATGTCACAGCGGGATTTGGCCGTAGGATTTGCGGGTCTCATTCCCTCCCTTGTCGGCTCTGTGGCTGCGCCTAGCTGCACAAGGTGGTACGTATGAGCCCTCCATACGGTAAGTTAAACCGTCACTTTCATACAGATTTGGTTGTAATTCTAATCCTCTCTCCAGGAGTGTTGTAACTATTCTCCCTCCCCATCTTTGGCCATCATTCCCGTCCCGTGCTGCTGTTTGGGCTCTCTGTGAGTTTGGGCTCTCTGTGAGTTTGGCTCTCTGTGAGTTTGGGCTCTCTGTGGCTCTGTGAGTTTGGGCTCTCTGTGAGTTTGGCTCTCTGTGAGTTTGGCTCTCTGTGACATCACAGAC
>NW_011350548.1:0-375 GCF_000735185.1 Notothenia coriiceps
ATGCTATCCATAGTTAGTAAATCTTTAGATAATTTGTTTCGTAGATTCTTCGGGCCAAGTACAATAACTTCAGTTTTGGTCGTGTTTAACATCAAAAAAATGTAAGGTCATCCACGTTTTTAAGTCCTTGAAGCAGTCTTGAATTTTATTTAGATGATTAATTTCATCAGGCTTGATGGATAAATATAGTTGAGTATCATCCACATAACAATTAAAGTTTACAGAATGATTCCTTATAATATTGCCTAACGGAAGCATATATAGTGTGAACAAAATAGGTCCAAGCACTGAGCCCTGTGGCACTCCATGGCTAACTTTGGTTTGCATGGAAGATTCATCGTTGACACGTACAAACTGAGAGCGTTCAGATAGATA
>NW_011350549.1:0-4238 GCF_000735185.1 Notothenia coriiceps
TTTTTAAGCATTTCTGGCTTATTTTGTAAAACAACATTTCCTGATTCTGGTCAAATATAAGTTAAAATAAGTTTTCCCAGCGATCACAAGGCCTCATTTATCTAAATATCCCATCTTATTTCAAGAAATCTTTCCAAGCAAATTCTCGCTTGTTCATCTGGCAGATATTTGTACTATTCTTACTTTATGTTCACCCATTATGTATTTACTTATTTTTGGAGCAGCAATTTCTCCAGTGCAGGCAATAGAGAATACAGAAAATAAGAAGGAAAAAGACGGAGAACAGAAGGAGGAATACCTCTGAAAGGTCAGTGTCTCCTCTCTACATTTGTCTCTCTGATTTAACTCGCCAATTAGCCACAGAGCGCTATATACGTCCTGCACAGTGGATGGGAAACAACCTAATAAGGGCGTGGTGGGGGGGGTGACATGTGAACAGTGCATACTAGTAACACGATTGCACTTTTCTTGAGTTTTTCGGCATTGTTCAGTCATTCTAATTGAAACTCAGATGGATTCAATTGAGGCTAGTTTGGAGTGAAGGCAAGAGAGCAAGAAGAAGAAAAAGATAAAGGGAATGAGGCACTCCAGGTCTTTCAAACACCGACAGGAAGACCGACAGGAGATCGATGATGAGAGGATATACTCTGATGGCGCCAATTGGAACAAGGAAGAAGGCAGTAAATGAGGAAGAGACATGACGGAGCAGAATGTGAAACAGAGATAAAAAGAGCCGGACTGATGTGGCTTCTGAAACAAAGCCACAGGTTATATTGTGAACACACTTGCTACATTGAAAAGTTTTTTAATTCTGTCAGCATTGATATGTTTCCAAAGAAGTATTATTGCCGACATAAGAGTCTCCAACTCTCCTAATTTTTTCAAGGTTGACAGCTCCTTAAAGAACAATTCAAGCGTTTAAAACTTAAGCTATTAACACCAGCTGCTTTCATTTCCAGCTCTACTTCGGGTTTGAATTGTGTTTATGTCCTTTTTCAAGCACATCAAGCATAGTTTTTACGAGAGTTCAGTCTAATGTTTAACAATCGAGTAGGGAGAAATGTATTCTAAGAAAGAAAAATAAAGCACTTTTCCCCCCATCAGCATCAAATAACCCAACATGTAATAAAAAAACAACAGCTACAGTTAGTAGGTGGATTTCTAACTGGATCTGGAGGCTGAAAGCTCTTGATATCTGTCTGTCAATATCACAGATTAGACCGAAGAAAAATAAGTGAAATAAAATATGTCATTACACCTGACAATATCTGTATAACTGAGCCTTGGGTTTGGGATCCACCATAGTAATTGTATTAGGGCTCTACCTGAATCTAAATGTCTTGATTTGAATTGGATTTCCCCTATGTCCTCATGTTAATATTTTAACATTACTTTATATTTGATATTTTCTAAATTTATTTGTTAATAACAATTACATGTATCCAGCTAAAGTGTGTGGAACTTGAGTAAATAAGGCTATCTGTAACAAAAGCAAGGTTTGTTTTGTTTTAATATATGAACAATTTTTGTGATACATATCAGGAAATATAATTGTTAGGAAGCAGTAATGATGTTGGAGTTCTCTCTGACTCGTTCTGTGATGTTCATTTTGAAATTAAACCCTGAAACACATTTTCTAAATGTAATTCAACAAGAAAAAGTTATTTTGTTGGCCCAGTGACGTCACTGACTGACAGGGAAGTTGGAGTACCACCGTTTGGCCACAACAAAAATGTGCTTAGATGCCCGGCGCTCCTCCTGGGGACTTTTTGTACTTGTTAGTTCCTGTTTTCCCTTGACATGTGAGCTTTCCAACCCAATGAATGACAACACCTTTCCAGCAAACCCTGCCAACAGGTTTCACATTTTCACTCATCAAGTCTTCCTTCTAATAAAAACTGGAATTAAAGGTCCCATGTCATGGCCATTTCGACTGGTCATAATTCCATTGTTGAGGTCTACTAGATTAGATTTACATTGTTCAATGTTCCAAACTTACATTGGTTTCTCATACAGCATCTCTGTATAGTATGTGTATTCACTCTCTTTCCTACACGCCTTGTTGGAGCTCCTTCCCCCCCCCCCTCCCTATGAGCCCACTGTGCTCTGATTGGTCAGCTCGCCCACTCTGTTCTGATGAGTCCACCACCGTTACAGCTGGACATCAGTGTTTATGTGTTACAATGGCATTAGCAACCAGAAAATGACACCAGCAATGACAAACAGAATGAGAAAATGTGCGTGGGGCTCTGGGGTGTTGGCGGGACGTTATTTTGAGGTCTTTTCTGTGTTAGAGTTTTACTCGCGACAGGGTGCACTTTGAGGGTTTGTGACTTTGCAGACCGTTCACATGCATAAAAATCTACATAACACACAAGGGGACAGGTAATAACCGGAAAAGCATGACATGGGACCTTTAAGCAATTTTTTGCTATGAAATTGACTGTCACTGTTGGTGAGTGGTGATTAGATAACATTCCCATCATCCTCAGCTGGACTCTGTTTGGTGCTAATAAGCTAATCCATCCAATAATGGATGCATGCCATCACCTTACAAACTAAGATAGTGAACATGGTAAACATTACACCTGCTAAACATCAGCATGTCAACATTGCAATTGTGGATTGTTATCATGCTAAGGTTAGCATTTAGCTTAAAGCATCCTGTGTCTTGCAGAACTCATTATTTCTAAAAAGTAAGTAAGGTTAGTTCAGTCAAGGAAGTGCCTCCTTTATAATAAATGTTCAAGAAAAAGACTCCTATCCGATTTGTATCAAATTAACTGCAAACTAGTACATTATGGTACATTTATTCAACTGTTAGATCACAAATGAAAAGCCAGTTGAAAAATACATTGTGAAAAAATAAAGATTGAGAAATGATAAGGACAAAGAGATGAAGCAAGCAAAGAACAAGGGCGCAAAGGAAAAAGACAAGATGAATAATTGAATAAAGTTGAAAAACCTCTAATCTTGTAAGTGCATCATTATGAGCTGGATCAGACACTAACCAGCGAAAGAGAACAAGGACGGGAGACAGAGGAGACATTGAGAGAAAGGGGGGTGGGGGGAGGGGGGGTGGAGCAGAAAATAGGATTTAGAAACTCATCTGTTTCCTTCTTTCATTAAACCATCCATTTTCCACCCATTTCCCACTGCTCTGTCACTGGATACTGTGTAACATACAATCCCACAGGCTCACACACACACACAGGAAGTCATTGATGGGCACTAAGCGTTGCTGTGATCTCTCAGTCAGTGATATCGATCTACCCAAACTGGCAGCCTCTCTCTCTGACACACACACACACCACACACCACACACCACCCACACGCTGCTGCTCTGATAGGAAAATGGTGATGAAAATGACAAAACAGTCTCATCACTTTGAGGCTGCTGTGGACACTCGGCTGTCAGATAGTTTGGTAACATATGTTTGTGTGTGTCAGTAAGTGTGGATGGATTACTAAAGGGCTGGATTGAGGAACTGGTCCAAGGGCCCAATGTGTCAGGGGCCCTTCTTTGATTCAAAATGTCACTGAAGGACAGGCTTTGAGTTATAAACTGAGCTCTATGGGGGTCTTTAAAACTAATGCACACACTCAAACATTATACACTCAGCCAGGCAACTACCAGTTTTTTTCTTTTGTGCCATTTTGCTGGATTTATTTGTCAATATTTACAGTGTTGCTGCCCATAGTGATAGCCCTATAGTTTAAATCTACTACCTAAAAATGAACATATGGACATGGGTTACTTTTCTTTTTTAATTGCAAATGTATTTATGAACCTATCCATGTGAACATATTTTAAGTGGGGGACTGGGGGTGGACCTCAAATCCTCTAGGGCAGGGGTTCCCAACTCCCGGTCCATGGACCGGTACAGGGCCGCGAAATAGCTGTGAGTTTATCGTAATATTTGCAGAATTATAAATATATAAAAATATTTTACCAATTTATTATATATTTTTCAATCTTTTTAAAAATGTTCGTACCTATACCAGTCATATTATTTCATCCAAAACATACAAAATAAATCAAAATTGGTTAACATAAGGTCTCAGCCTCTCGTGCGCAGAGAAAGTTACCGGTGCGCCAATAGGAAGTGGAGCACACAGGAGACAACCGTTTTATCGCAGACTGTTATGTTTATGTGGGGAAATGGCAGTGCATACATTATCTGAGATATATTTCGAACTCGGACTTCATTTTAAGGACATTGCGGCCAGGGGTGTAG
>NW_011350550.1:0-2884 GCF_000735185.1 Notothenia coriiceps
CTAGTTACAGTAGGTGCGCGTTCACATGAAAGGGGTGGTATTTGGAACATTCGACCAATCACAAACATGGAGAAGCGTACTGACAGCGCAGCGTCATACTTCCTGAATGAAAAGTGAACTTTAATATTAGTAAAATATGGAGGAAGTTAAACTTTAAACATCCATGACTTAAACACTTTATCCAGGATAAAAGCCACAGTTGCACCTGCAAGGTGAATACAGCTGGTAAAAGAAAAAGTGTTTGAATGCGTACATTAACAGGTTTATGATATCACTGCCCCGTCTAAGACACGAGTGGATCTGACTTTAATTACATGTGTTTCGTCAACTTAATGTGTCGCTTAAAATAATAGTTTTGCATACAGCACGGCCAGATACGGCTCAGCTGACTCAGATAAGGAGATATATGATACATTATGATGTGATGTGCCGCGGACTGTACTTAATGTTACTCTGATCCGGTTACTTATGTTGTGGCAGATATTTAAGTAAGCTTTCTTAACGCTAATGTTATAATAGTCAGATTGCTCTGAAGAAGGGAGGTGATATTCTATTAATATTCACATTCACACAGTCGGTGATTTTTGCCGGCCGTCTTTCCTGCAACGGCAGCTTTTCTGTATTTCCTTTCTCCTGTAATATGACTTGATCGCTTTAAACTCTGCACACTGAGCTCTGATTGGTCAGCAGGCAGTGCTTTCACTGAGTTGAGCTCTTAGCCTGCAACCTAACCTGCTCTCGACCAGGTTAGCCGCACAGCGTAAGTTACCATGGAGATCTAGCCTGCTAAAAAGAGAACCAGCTTCGTAGGACCGGAAACCCCGAGTTTTCCCTGAAGTTAGCCGGCTAAGCGAAAAATCCTGCTTCGTAGTATACTCCCCTGGTGAGCTCCCATTGATTTCTGACAAAAACATGAACAACTTGAAAAGCAGACTTGCTTATTTAATTGATAATTATGTATTTCATTAATGTTGTCCAGCCATTATGTTTAATATCACCTCAGAAATTGGTCTTGCACCTCAAGTGTTGTTTACGAAGGTGGTTCTTCTTGTTTAGATGTCTGTTCAGCAGATGGTGTCTGGTATGGGAGAGAATGCCAGGAACGCCAGAGTCACAACCAGCACTGGGGTAAGATGCCAAATGACGGCATACAAACCAAAATGACATAATCCTGTGTTTGGTTTATTTATACCCTCTTCTATTTCAGAGCAATGGGTCTGTGAATGTGCACATTGATATGGACCAGCCTGTGCAGAGTGAGCCTCGGCTGAGGCTGGTGCTGGCCGAGAACCTGCTGAGGGACATCAATGATGTAATCCAAAGGATGGAGGTGAGAACTCAACGTTCACATGACTTAAATAGCAAAGCTCCAGAGAAATCTTATTATTAATAAAAATTGCTTTCCTTTTTTCAGCGTCGCCCGAGCGACTCATCCACTCAAACAGAGACGGCTTCTGCTGCTGCTGCTGCACCTCCTCCTCCATCATCCTCATCCACCACCTCTACTCCCTCCCCATCTGCCCAGCCCATGGACACCTCCCCACCTCCAACAACTCCCCCACCTCCACCCACCACTTCAGCACCATCTGAGGGACCAGCCCCCCACCCACAGTGAGACATCCTTTCCCTCTCCCAGATTCACATACAAATCATTCAGCATAGAAACAATAGATATCATTTCCTGAACTGCAGGAGCCATAACTTCTTATAATCGTTTTATTGAAACTAAAGTTGTTGTTTCTGTCTATTTATAGTATCTTGCTTTCAATATACAAAGTAATGCTGTTTATATTGTTCTTTTTGATTGTAATCAGCTCTGCACTCTTCTCTCCCGCTAGTCACCCCAGCCCAGCTGAGTTGGCGGCGATGTTGTCTGAGCTGCGTAGGGTGGAGGAGAGACTGCAGCCTTTCATTCAGAGAGCTCACACCATCCTGGAGACGGCCACCAACGCAGAATACAATAACAATACAGTAAGATTCAAACAGCCAAATAATAATATATAATCTTTAGTATACTAATGCATTTCAAAAAGAGACCTGCATATCCATATTGCTAATTCATTGTAGTTCAAGGAAAGAAACAACTTAATATAAATTTATTATTTTGTATTAATTAGGGATGTAACGATACCAAAAACTCACGGTACGATAGTATCGCGATAACAAGTCCACGGTACGGTATTTATCGCGATATTGAATAATAAAGGGATGAAAAAAAAAACAAAGTGACAGTAACAGACTGGAACAAGAAAACCAGTGTTTTTGTACTAGTACTACCAAACAAAGTAGGCATTTTATTTGTGTCACTGCATCTCACAAATAAACAAGGACATTTAATAATCAGACCCTGCAATAAAATAAATCAAGTTTCACTTTAGTTTTTCAAGTAACTCAACTCAAACTCACTAGTCACTCACTCAGTATTCAGACAGGTTTTTAGGAATATGAGAATGTCCACATTTCCAGGTATTTATAACTGGGATGTTTGGGCATTTACAATATCCCCTGCTCTGGAAAAAACTCTCTCGCTTGGTACTGATGTTGCTGGGACAGCAGTGGTCGCGTTAACCGAATATTGTATTTAACAATGACGCAAAAATCTGAAAGAAGTCTGTCATTTTGACAGATTAGAACAAACTCGGAACAGCGCCAACGTGCTCTATCGTGAACTGTTCAGACCCGACGGGTAATAAGGGATTATGACGGATATTTTACGATCCTGTCTGTCAAAATGGCGGACAGCGACAAAGTCTAACGCCAGGCTTATTGACAGGGCGAGATATAAATATATGGTTGGTACTTGTCAATGTCTCTAGGTGTGTAAATGTAGCCCTGTAAATACGATGTCCTTTTGTGTTATCTGTTGTTTTATTTTCATGTTGTA
>NW_011350551.1:0-1831 GCF_000735185.1 Notothenia coriiceps
CCATTAGCAGCTAATTTTTCTTCTCCGATTTTTGCATAAAAATTGAATTATGGATTATCAATAATTTTTTCAAAGTGACAGACACATTGCTATATAACCTATGGATTAACCTTCAGCCGCGTTTTTTCTCGTTTTAATACCATTGAACACGACTTTTGATCAGAATAACAGCTAAGGTGAGCATACGTATCTCCGTGTTTTGCTACCTAAAGCTACTCGTGTGTTGTCTGTATTTGCTTCCCCTGTCACGAGTTCTGATCGCTCAGTGATGATCCTTATATTTCTATAATCTGTGGACTCTCAGGATGTTATCTTAGCTTGTTTGTGTAGATCCAATAAGTATATCGATCAGTGTAGCTAGAGTTCTGTGCTAACGGCCTTAAGATTGTTTCACTCTTAGCTAATTCAGAGGCTCGGCGCTAGCTTTGTGTTTTTTTTTGAAAAAAATTAATAAATTATCAGTTAGCTGAGTTTCTTCCCGTTACATGGATATAAAACATTCATAGTTTATTGAATATTAAGATGCCCTCAGACGCTGTTTCCTGCAGATGACGCGTTTTCCCCCCGGTATCGGGGGTGCGGTGTAGAAGAGGTTAAACAGCTAATTAACTCTAAACACTTAGCTCCTACAAATGACATATTATTTTCTATTTACTATTTTCCAATGAATGTTGTACAGTTTTTTTGGAGTATATTCTTCAGTTACAGGCAGCATATTTTCTTAACTAAATGCTGTATGATAAGAGACTCCATTAGCAGGTTATTGAAGCACGGTCATGTTGTGTAATCCATCACAGAGTATGTTGTCCATTGTGTCAGTGCGCATTGCTTTAGCAAATCTACATTGAATTGACCCTCTGAAAAACAAAAACATAAATAGAAACACATTGTTATCTGTAATTGTAGAATCTGTATGTACTTGTATCAAATAAGGTTTTTTATTAGTCTAAAACTCTACAATACATAGTGTACTGTCTATGATCCGCGTCCACATATACGTTTCCTGACATGATCTAGGCTTACATGAAACTGGCCAGTGCACATTGGTTTAAATATAGGTCTTGGGAGAAGATAAAAACTAGTGAAAGCTCAATTATCTCTACTTCAGAGCAATCAAATTGTTAATACTTCCCAATGACATTTCAAGTTGTGCCAGTTCTTTCATCTCTGCCCATGGTCCTTTAGGGCCAGGCACTTAGGGGCCAGGAATTTGTTGCCACTGCTTGGCAGACATGTTAGAGCCAAGGCAATTTTTATATATATATATATATATATAGACAATTTCCATACACCTTGTTTCTGTATTTTATGATATCATGGTGTCAGAGGTAACTTTCCTCTTAGCTTCACTGACTCTCTGAATTAATGACTCAAGACAAGAAGACTTCCTGTTGTATACTACCACTTCTGCGGAAAAACCCTGACTATACAAAAACCTAAGCAACTTTCTCTTATAGTCCCCACTTGATGCCACCAGCTACACTTTCACATGACAAATCATTCACATTTCTAGCCTAGGTGTTTCCTCCAAAACCATTTCACGGACAAAACAAACCAAAAGTGCTGATGTAGCATGAAAGATGGTGTTTTCATAAGTGGTTTGGCGTCTCTGTCACAAAGCCTGCCACACACTACTATCCATTATCTTCCCGTGGGACAGGGGAAGTTATCTTGGGGACCCATTGTATGCGCGGTGGAGTTTTGACTGTGTTTGTGGCACCTCTACTGTGCACACAGGAGGTGTCGGGAGACCAAGGCTGGAGTCTCGGATCCCAGAGGAAAGTCTTGGCTCCAGGGGGCCTGTCCTCCCCTCTTGCTCTCACTGGGCTGC
>NW_011350552.1:0-2544 GCF_000735185.1 Notothenia coriiceps
TGTGTGTGTGTGTGTGTGTGTGTGTGTGTGTGTGTGTGTGTGTGTGTGTGTGTGTGTGTGTGTGTGTGTGTGTGTGTGTGTGGCTCACAGAGGTTCTCATTGGAAAGTAGCCAGCTGACAGCATTTGGCAGCGCCTGTTGAGTCTTTGTGTGAAAACTTTCCTCAGCCAGAGAACCAAACACACTGTGTAATTGTTGTTCGTGTCAGACACAATACACTACAACGTGCAGTTATTGCAGCCAGATGAAGATGGATCTCCATGTTTGAGTCATTTCGGGAAACAAAGCATTTTGGGTTTTGCTTTTTTCTTCATTTGCTCCTCTGGTGCCTAATTAGAGAGTTAGATTAAAGCAGCCAGCATGACTCAAGAGCAGCCATTTCATCCCTGGTTCTTTTGATGGGGGGATCCACTACTTTAATTACTGCTCTTCATTCATTCATGTTTCAATTAAATTGCTCTTTAGTCACATGATGGGGATTATCCGCTACTCGTGGTCATGGTTGGTTGTTTGAAGATCACACAGCTTCTGAAGCGCTGATCACACAGACACACAGAGTAACAAAACACTTTCCCTCGTCGGTTTCATCACAACTTCAACACAACATCTTTGACAAAACCAGGCTGCTGCATCTGAATATTTTATCTTATTTTTCTGCTATTTATCAAGGTGTATATTCATTTAAATCCTGGGCCAGTAAGTAAGTGTAGAAAGACAAGAGGGAACTGATTGTATTTTTTTGGAATAATGAAGTAACTGACTCTGAACTTTGGATTGCTTTTCTGGATCCATATGTTCATCTGCTGTTGTGTATGCAACATCAAATTCTGCAAGGAAACAGATGTAGTTAGTCTATATAGTACACATGGTCAACACTGAGGAAACCTAAGAGAATGATTGCTCGTTGGCAGTATTTCTGCTAATGAAAACCAGTTCTTCTGGCCAGAAGGAAGATGCTCAGTGGAAACAGTAGATGAGCCTGAAGCCAGGAGTGATACATTACTGCCTAACCTTGAGGGGCTGCTCGGCTGACAGTGGGATCAGAACAGTGCAATCAATGCCACATGCGGCAACGAGCAAAAGCATGCAGAGTGGGAATCCATCACATCTTCGTGACAAGACGGTCTTAAAGTTCTGTTTCTGTTAAGAAATGTCTTGATATGGGGTAACTGCATGTGAATGTACACATGTGCACTGAAACAGAAAAAGTGAAGGACTATTAAAGCCATGTGTTTGGGGCAGTGCCATGCAGCCGTGGGTGCCAGGAAGGAGAGATGGCAGGGTGATTTTGCAAGCCTGCACATTGGCTGGGGGTTTCAATCAGGGGAGAGAAGTGACAAAGAATTAAAGCTCGAGCAGTAGAGAAGTGTGGGGGGAGGACGGCTTGGCAAACTGTGGTCATGGGGATGTGGAAATAAAGTTTTACATCCCCAGCTGTTTTATTGTACCATTTACTGGAGAGCAGGTGCGGGGCGATTCAAATCTCCAATCACATCAGAATGACTTGCACAGCCGGAGTGAGTGACAACGACAAATAAGGAGCTGAAGCAGGGCAGTAGCAAAGTGAGATGAGGAGTTAGTGCAAGAGTTTAATCCACCAAACGTGTCTGTTGTTCAGCTAAAAGTTTGATTCTTTGTCTGGCTTCTTAGCTACAAAGTAGGGATGCGTGTCATTAAATATTCTCCCTCAATTTCATACACAAGTGCATGTGTAGCCACTCACACACAAATCAGTGAAGCACGGAGAGAGAAGGCCCTCCCTCTCACGCAACAAGCCGGGATTGTGTCAGTGCATCGGGCGTCCTGCCAAAGGGAGGGGAGAGAGAAAAAGTTTAGGTGGGGGAGGGCCCACAGGTGCCGAGACTTAAGCATGGGGGAGGAGTGGAAGGAGGAGGAGAGGCAAGTGGATGCAGAGGAGGCAAGAGAGGGAGGGAGTACGCCAGTAGCTCCCCTCCATACTCTGGTTTGTTATTCTCCTGTGAGGATGGGCAAATGAGAGCCAGCACATTTTTATGACTCTAAAACAGCAAATGTCCTGTAACAGGACGAGGAGTCCAACAGCACGCCAAGGCCTGTGACACAAAAGGCTAAAAGGGGGTTGCGTGACAACCAAATGTGTCAACAACAGCTTCTGAAGTGTGAAGCTGCAGGATTTCCATGAGCTTGAGAGAATATAAGAAACCAGGAAAACTCCCAACATAAAAATGCGTGTTTCCAAATTGATGTGAAGATCATTTTTACTTCAACTAGTGAACTGTCTTTCTCTTGCTAATCTGTCCCCCACTCAAACACACACACATGGGCACACATTAAATTAGTTCCTTTTTTAGAAAGAAAGAAAGAGGAGGGGGTAAAACATGCTGGTAGATTATATTTGCTCAGCAGAATTTAATATGAGCGAGCTGGAGGTGCTTTTCTTCTGAGGCCAACTCCCTGGAGACACATCCATCTCTGGGAGATGGTAGGGAGGACAAAGGAGGACTGGCCCCAAGGCTCAGCCCAGGCGAGCTTAAACACACACACACACACACACACACACACACCC